>NC_085876.1:35788103-36088103 GCF_034702125.1 Engraulis encrasicolus
CATAGTTAATACCGGCAAAAAACATTCAAAAGGGCCCAATGTCTACAGGGCCCCCAAATGAGTAGAACCACTGCTTTTAAAAATGTAGACTGGGGGAGCAGTAACAATGTACTTACCAGTAGGAGTCTTGTGAGTGTGACACTGGGGAGAGGGGAGAGTGGTCGTCTTATATATGGCGATTCTGCAGGGACGTATTATGACTCCCCTGGCCCCTGGGCCAGACAGCAGGGAGGCCCCCCTCTCTCTGTGGTATTTTGAGGTTCCAAAAATGTGGGGTTTAGTGAAGATGTTAAGGAGCCTTCGTTGTTGGGGGGGGGGGGGGTGTAGTGTTTCCCCCCCCGAGAACATTTGAAAATATAGTAATTAAAAGTGCACTTTTAACACAATTTGAGACTACAAGTATAGACCAATGATGAAGTGTTTTTTGTTGCATGCAGGCTTGGGACTCAGGGCCCCCATGGGTCTTGGGCCCCTGGGTCTGGGCCCGATATGCTCGTGCTGTAATCTGTCCTTTCAATTCTCTGGCAAACAAAGTCCAGAAGCCTTCTGAGGAGATAGGTTGGTAGACAGGTCACAGTATCTGGATACCTGTGACTGGACATCGTCTCTGGGCCAACGTTCACTGTTGCGCAAGAGGAATGTATATACACTATGTGTTGTTATCAGTCATGATCAAGTCAGTGGGTAGAGTGAGGTTGATATGGGGAACTAGTAAAAACTGGTGCAATTAAAACATTTAGTTGAGTCAAGCCAGAGGGAAATTGTTCCGTCTGTTGAGCAGTTTTCAACTGTTTTCATGTGCACCAAGAGTTTATGATCCATATTGAAAACGACTCTGATACAGTCTAATGCAGTGGTTCTCAACTGGAACAGTCTTGGGACCCACCATTTTCCACTCTCATTCGGTCGCGACCCAATTTTTTTAGCGTTCAAGTCAATTCAATGCAATTCTCAAAATGTAACCAAGACTCGAATGACTGGTTGCACGCTATCTATCTCGCATAAACATTCAGATTGTATGTATGACAACAGATGACACAGAGGTCACTAGCCTATCAAAATAAAAGTTGTAAATTGTTGCAGGAAAAGTTGGATATTTTTTTTTTTAGAATTACGTTTTTTTTTTTAAACCAAGGTTCCGCGACCCACCCATGACCCCTCCGCGTCCCACTTTTGGGTCGCGACCCACCAGTTGAGAAACACTGGTCTAATGTAAACAGGCTCTTAGTTGACGCCTTAGGCGTCAGACATACCAAGGCGGAATGGAACGGAAGCGAGATGATTGAGGTCTTTCTGCTTAGTTTCGTCTGATGTGTTCTACTCTGCCTTTCACACTGACAGCGTCGGCGTGCGCGGCAAGTCCTGTTCAAAACCACCCCCCAAAGCTAGCGTGCTACTTTGCCATTCATTTGAATGAGAGCTCCTGGCCCTATGTGTTCCAGCTTGATTCCACGATTTTCAAACGAAGACCACTTGGCCCACAGCAGAGGCCTTGGTAACACTTTCTATGAAGACCATATCTATAGCGCATTATGAGCACATTTATAACAACGTATAAAGCGCATCATAATCATAGTGAATTTTAACTACACTCATAACGCTTCATGATGGAGTATATCAACAGTCATGAATAACTATAAATCTAGCTTATAATGCATTATAAATCTTGTGCTTGTGAATGGTTATAAACTACAGGCAGTGAAGGGGCTTATAATACATTATAACTGTCATAATGCACTATGATTAATTATGATGCGCATTATAAGTTATTATAAATGCGCTCATAATGCGCTATAGATATGGGCTTCATAGAAACTGTTACTGGGGCCTTTACATGCAGTGTGTGGTATTCAATTAATCATCAATGCATCACATTTACATTTCTACGCTGGCCCAGAATTGACACTGTAGCACTTTATGATGACCACCATTCTGCAACTGTGTCAAAGGTGACTGTGTAAGTGTGTCACGGTAGCCATGTAGGCCTAGTACAATACCTGTCTAAAATGCTGAGTGACGATGACTATACAGCCCCCTTATCAGTGACCCCCACTGTCTTTTGTTGGTGAGGGACGTGAGCAATCCATAGCAATCATTTACTGCAGAGATTCCCAAAGGAATTCCAAGTGGGACCTAAAATAATTGACTTAAAATTGAAATAATATGTGTTGCTGTTGGCTTTTTATTTGAGTTGTTTATTGTATTGGGTCAGAGGTAGGTCCCGAACATTTGACAAAATTTCAAGTGGGCCTCAAGTTGGAAAAGGTTGAGAACCCCGGATCTACAGTGGTCTGGGGCCGCATTTCAGCAGCTGCCCATGTCATGTGGACCTTCACCTCTAGTAATCTGACCCTGTCTGAAGCAGTTTCAATACACACTAAGTGAATATGGCCTTTTATTTTTGTGGTAAGCTGATTCGGACGGAAGACTGATAATGATGCAATGATAGCCATAGACTAGTAAAATAATTAATGACTAATTGATTGACAGTTAGAATTGTTTTAGAATTCTTTTGATTGACAGTCAAATGCAACGAGCCAGCGGTGTCGGCCTATCAGCGTTTGTTCTCAGCGTTGCTAAGGTACGTGTCCGGAAATTTTTGGCAGTCTCGCAGGTCTATCACTGAAGTTTCAAAACCGTTGAATGGTATACAGTAGCAGCCCGCTGTCTATTTACTACACACTTCAGTGCTCCCACCTCCACCCCTTTCCTCATTGCGCTTCACGTCCCAGATAGCATAGTGCATGGGTTCTCAACTGTTTCTTACTTTGGGGCCCACCTGAAATTTTAACAAATGTTCGGGGCCCACCTATGACCCGATAAACAATAAAAATCAAATAAATCAACAGCAACACACACAAAAATGTCATTTTGATTTTTAGAAAATGATTACAAGGCCCACTTGGAATACCTTCAGGGCCCATCAGTGGGCCCCGGCCCACAGTTTGAGAATCACTGGCATAGTGCATATTCCAATTGAAAAATAAATGAAAACATAGAATGCGCTTCAGGCCTATCACTGTAAAATGCCATGGTAAACGTTCTCTGAGGAATCTACAGCGGATTGGAAGAATCCTTTGTTTTCTTAGAGGTTCCTCACAGAACCTTTATGACTTCCCCTCAGTGTGTTCAGGGGCCGGATTCACAAAGCTTTCTGGTACTTTTCTCTTAACTTTTGTCTTAAGAACAAAGTTAAGAACATTCCATATTCACAAATAAACATCTTACATTTTTTCTTAACTTCCATCTTATCTTTTTTCTTAATTGTCGTTATTGACGTTAGTCTCGCAAAAGTTTTTTCCCCCCAACAAGAACGTTCGTTAAGAAGTTCTTAAGTCATAAATGTAAGAAGTTCGTAAGAAATGCCATAGTTCTTACGAAAATATTGAGGAATATCACTTAAGATAAATCTTAGGAACTTCGTAGTTTTTGTCTTAAGAATCGTCCTAAGATTAATCTTAAGAAAACTTTTGTGAATCCGGCCCCAGGTCAAGAGAGAACCTTGCTACCCTACAACAGCAAAGTGCAGTAACTATGCCAACATGGAAATTGAGAAAACGACCTTCAAAGTATTGGTATTAGGTTAGATGGCATAGCCATAGAGAGACTTGTTTTACCTATGGCAAACCAAAGTCATCAAATTCAGGATCAGTATAATTTGCTATCATGTGCACCTCTGTGATTTATGTGTCATCAGAGTTCTGATGTGGACAGTGTGATTGGGCAGACAGTGACAAGAGGGCACTAGGCTCTGACAACCTGGGAGTGCCATCGTCACTGAGACTCTATCGTCACTCTGATACGCAGCAATAAAACGCGGCCATCCACCTGTGGACTTTGCATGCCCCCCACATCGCAGCCCTGATTTGCATATATATACATATTTCCCCTGTCAGCCAAGACCCACTCACAATCACAGAGAGACACAAAGGATACCACTATACACATACAGGTAGGTGAGCCACTTACATGCACATTCTAATCAAGACATGATACTTTGGTTTTTAACTGAGCATCACTATTATGTCCATGTACTCTACATGTATATCTGTATGTTTTGTTTACCTTGTCATCACATTTATTTTGCAGTTAAAGAAGCTGAAGAGGAGTCATGAAGGCCTTCCTGGTTCTCGCATTTGCTATTGCTTCAGGTATGATTTCTCTATAACTTTTAAAATTATATGCAAAAAGGTCTGGAATTGAAAAATATACAGTATATACCCATAATAGACAGTTAGTGGGCTAATGAATGACAATAAGTGATTTTGTTTATATAACAGTTTGCCAAGGAGATATCTTGGCCCAGGACCAGACCTTGGCTAATCTGGACATGGTGAAAAATGCATTCTGGAACTATGTTGCCGAGGCAACGTTGACCACTGAGGCAGCCCTGCAGAAGATCAGGCAGTCTGAGCTGGGACAGGAGATGAAGTGAGTGACACTTCGACACATTTGTTAACCTGGGCCTGCCCATACCTCCTGTGATGCTGCAATGAGTTTCAGTCTGGCCAAGCTGGCAGTCCATTCAATTTCCAATTGCACACTGATTTGAAGCCAGTGAAATTTGAGCATTTTGTAATACAATACAACATAACACGTATTTATATAGCGCAGTATCATAACTATAAAGTAAAGTGATCCAAACATAGCCTAACTTCAAAACATGAAGACCTAGCTTACTAGCGCAGGAAGACTGTGTAGTTGTACTTCAGTGGCTCGAAGGGGCAGCTTTATGGTGAAGACACTCCTTCTCACAACAAGGCCTCACTGGAAGTTAAGTCAGAGGAAAGAGTGGTCTGACTGACCACTTTGATCAGTAGCACACAGAGACATTTGTTTGATGTGGGATTAAGCCTCTGAGAGCTCTGAAATCACCGGAGCCTGTCAGAAGATCGAGAGAACTTTGTCGTCGCGGTAGGCTGCTCACACATTTGTACTTTTCGTTGACCAATCTCAGATGCAAACTCCTCATTATGTTGTCCTGTTACTGAACTGCTGTGTGATTGTGTCTTATTCAAAGACCGTCTATACGGTATGTCAATATCTTTACTATAATATACATGTATTAATTATTATTGTTAAAATGATCACTATTTTGCAGCTCAAGGATTTCCAACAGTGCTGGTGCCATCAACCAATACGCAGCCACTGTTCGTGGTCAGGTGACCCCTCTGACCGAAGACCTGCTGGCCAAGCTATCCCAGGAGGCCGAGCAGCTGAAGGCCCGCGTGGAGAAGGACCTGAGCGCCATGGCAACCGAGCTGGAGCCCTATGCGGAGGAGATCAGACAGGACCTGCAGCAGCAGATGGAGGATCTGAAGAGGTCAGTAACTAACAAACATGTTTGGCCGGGCCCTAATAAATATCAATATGGGTCATTTCACGTGAAATCAGACACTTTGGGACCCGACCGACACGAATTTCAATCATACTTGCTGTGCCTGTTTAGTAGCAAGGTAGCACCCCAGAACTGCATTTGTGTGAATCTGACACCAATAGTCTATTAAGGGAGAAACAGACTAGCGAAGGTTTACATATGAGGGTAGGACACTATGCATTCAGCCTTGATTATATCAGTCAGTGTAAGTCACCAAAAAGGTGTCTGTGGTGTTATTTGAAAGCTCTTTTCTGATTTCTGATTTCACGTGAAATGACCCATATCAAACATTTTGTTATGTTACATTACGTTACATCACACTTAGCTGGCGCTTTCATCCAAAGCAACTTTCAGTTATTCAGTTATATCAGTACAGGGTATTGGTTACAGTCCCTGGAGCAGTGTGGGGTTAGGTGCCTTGCTCTGCTCACGGGCAGCCCTGGAGTCAGATGGAGTCAGCAGTGTGGGGTTCGGTGCCTTGCGGGCAGCTCAGCCATGAAATCAGTGTTTTAGGCTTGCCCATAGTATGTCCTAGATGTTGGGGATGTGCAATAACTAGGGCTGGGACTCGATTAAATTTTTTAATTGAATTAATCTTTAGGCTTTGAAATTAATTAATCGATTGAATCGCATTTTAATCGCATTTAAATATCTGACTTGAGAACAGTGATAATATTTGTTTTTTTCACATGGATTTTGAATAATTACAATAAATAAGCTTAATCTAAAAATATTATTCATTTTTAAAAGAAAAGAGAATTCTTCTTAATTTCAGCAGGCTGTTCACCATCAGGCGTAATACTGCCCTCCACTGGTCTAATCCAGAACTATGTAGCTATATTATACTGAGATTTTTTTTTTTTTAAATCACGTTAATTAATTAATCGCATCGCGTGATTAATTAATCGAAATGAATGCATTAATGTCCCAGCCCTAGCAATAACACATTTGGTACCCACCCACTGTGTTGACATGACACTTTTTTTTCACCCTTTAGGGACGTGAGGCCGTATGCCGAGGCCATGGACTCCGAGGCCCTGAGGGCCTCTCTGATGCAGAAGACCGAGGAGCTGAGAGGCGGCCTGGACCAGAACCTGGCCCAGATGCAGACCCAGCTGGGCCCCCACACCCAGCAGCTGAGGCAGAGCGTGGACCAGCACCTGCAGGACTTCCAGAAGAGCGTGGCTCCCCTGGCCCACAGCTTCCAGACGCAGCTGGCCCACAGGAGACAGGAGCTTCAGCAGAGCCTGAGCCCTTACGCTGAGGAGCTGAAGGGGAGGCTGGATCCCCTGGCACAGGACCTCAAGAGCCAGCTGGTCGGTCTCTGGGAGTCCTTTGCTAAGGACCGCCAGTAAGACCTCTCTGTTTGTAGTATGTGGGGTCAATGACGTTTTAGTAGTAGCACACGTCAGGATGGGGCAACTAGAGCTAATGCCATTGTGTGGATTTTTTTTGTTTTGTTATTTATTGGATCATGTAATAAGCATATTCATTGCAGTGCATTAATTATCAATTATTCATTAATTCATGTGCATTATCTGTGGTTGTATCACCTGAAGTCTGTGAGCCCAAAAAATCGTCATTCACCCATGAGCGCCTGTGGCACTGGCCCGAACACTGAATGATCTTGGGTCAAGTCATGGGCACCCACGAGGAGGACTTTACTGCAAGGGAATCAAAGAAGAACTTTTGGAAAACCTCATAATGTTGGCCTTATTAGATCGGCATGGGTATAAATTAAGTCATTGGTAGCTTAGTGTAACAAGATTAATTTTATTGGTGTAGTGAAACAGTGAGACCAACATATATTACTCGCTGAGGATCCCTTTAAAGGACCTTGTAGATTTTTGACACTTGTGATAAATATTTATATTTTCTGAGATGACTGCAAGATGTAGAGTCATAGGCAATCTTTGCCTTTTATGTATTGTCAAACAACAGAGACACCGTATGTAGGAACACAAATAGTTAAACAGGTAGGAATGAACTGAAATAGCTGCTTCTTGTGAATATTTTTGTATTTATTTATTAAGCAACATTTTTATTTTCTATTTCAAAATACTGCAGTAATAACATTAAATAAAATACCTGTACATTTGCATATCGTCTATTTTTTTTATTTAATACTTAATATCCTAAAGACAGAATACTTAACGTCCTGTAGAGTGGATTGATACAGAAGGGGGGGGGGGGGGGGGGGGGGGGGGGGGGCGTGGGGGGGGGATGAAGTTCCTAGATTTCGTGGTGATTTTGACAACCAAATTGGCAATGACATTTTGACAATCATGGATCCATGATCCTTTCCCCAAAAGCTTCCCACTATTGGCCTTTAGTAAGGTGGGCACCATCTAGTGGTTAAGGGGGTTGGTGTTGGAAATCAGAAGTTTACAGGTTTGAAACCTGTACTACTGTGGGGCACTGTGGCGCAGCACGCTAAGCCCCCCACATTTGGGCTTGCATGCCCACGGGGACCCCGGTTCAAGGCCGGCCGGGGTCATTTCCCAATCCCACCTCGTCTCTCTGTCCCTCTCGCTTCCTGTCACCATCTCAGACTCTCCTATCAAATGAAGGCATAAAAACCCTCATTGCGAAACACTATCCTAAAGAATACTTCTGAAAAAATGGTCTGGTGTGAAATAGACAGCTTGATCATTGTTGTAACTGCACAAAAGAACAAAACAAAAGTGCAGCAATTGGTGCATCTCACCAGGTCCTTGTATATTTATGTTTTCGTTTCAGAGACCAGTTGTGGCCTATCATATCCCAGCAGGGCCACTGACAGCTTTGGTCAGGCCCGGGACAAAATCGACTTAAAGGGCCCCCGATCCAATACATTTAATGTAACGAGGACCCAATTCTGGGCCCCTTCCCTGGGCCCGGGACAACTGACCCCTGTCCCCCCCTGTCAGCTTCCCTGTATAGTCAAACACAACTCCCCTTCAGGAGAGAGACTTTGTTCTCAGGGGTACCTATAAATAGAGGGATTTCGACTCTGAATAGGCTACCACTGACAAAACCATATAGGCTGGCGCATCAAAAACACATCAACACATCATATTACATCTAACAAGGATTTCAAGAACTGCAGGTCATTTGGGTGGGGATTGTTTATTCACACACAACTGAATCTTTTATTTTCAAACAAACCAGCCATGAAGCTTTTGCAGGTACTTCTATTTGTGGTTCTGGTGGTAAGTAACAGTATTCCCAAGTTACTATTTTACACTAATAATAATGGTACCACATGTAGAAATCGATTAAAAGGCCTATTTGTAATCCAATGTAATATATATATATATATAAGACTGACACTCTCTGACGCACTCTGAATCAGACCCTTGGTTTTTTTCCTCAAATGATTGTACGCTGGTGAATTAATGTCAAAATGAATGTAAACAAAAAGAAAAATGGGTAAATGTGACTTCTCTGCTATGACTGTGATCACCGTTCATGGTTAGGAGTCGTTCAAAAGAATCAATTCATTCTTGAATAACACAACGCTACTTTGCCGTGGCATACAGTGGCATACAAACTCTTCTTTTGCATGATTTGCAATACATGCTACTTGGAAAAGGAAAGGATGATTCATTTAAGCTTTTCATTTTTTTTTTATCAGTATAATAATTTCCTTGTGTTTAATTAATCGATCATAATCAAGTCCCATCCCTGTAAGATATAGTATGCAAAACTGCATATGATGTGTTTTGCCACTGCTTTGCAACTGAACTGGGTGAGGGTGCAACAGTAAATGGAAAATTAAAAGCAGCATTTCTAACCTTTGACATTTATTTGTACATTTGGTCTACCCTAAAGACATTTGCAGTTGGAGATTGGGATGAGGATGGTATTGAAGAAAGTGTCTTTTATGATGACTATTACTCTAGGCGCCCTGGGCCCCCTGGGCCCAGAGATCGTAGCCTTTTGGACGCGATCAGAAACACTGCTCTGGGCAAGGAAATCACGTGAGTCAGAATTATACAATCGAGTCACTACATGCACTGTACTTTTTTCATTCCCTTAAAGAAAATCTTTTTATGTAGTTATGCTTCAAACAATTATTCCTCAGACATCAAATATTTTCAGACTTGGGTTATGTACACCCATGCAACAGCCTAACCCGTAGACCTAAATTAATTTAATGATAAAAAACAAGAGACACACACACACCAAAGTGGAAAAAAAACTATTCCCAAGATTTTGACCAAATTCTGTGTTAGTTCCATGAATTCTGCATCCTGACGCTATGCTGCCATTCGGTCCGTAAAATAACCACACTGTATTGGTACAGGTTGCAGTATTCACTTCTGTCCATCTGTCTTCTACAGTGACAAGGTCTCAGAGAACTTTGATGCTGTTGGCCGGTATTTCACCAATGTGGGGGAGAAATTGGAATTGGACAAGCTGGCCCGCAAGGCCGGAGAGCAGGGGGAGAAGTTAGTGAAAATGGACCAGGATTTCGAGAGGCTGGGAACAGCTCTGGACACTCAGATGCAGACTTTTACGCAGGACCTCGAGAACAGGACCGTCGCTCTCGTTGGAAGCATCAACGATGAACTCAAACAAACGGCTGAAACTATACGAGTCAAGGCGGAGTCTATCATCGGGTCATTGGGGCAGAGTGTGCAGGCCCAGCTCTCCTCATTTTGGAAGTCTCTGACTAAAGGCAATGAATAACTACATGAGTAAAGAGAATGGGGGGTTGGGGAGGTTAACAGGTCATGGGGAACCATGCAGGCTTGAATCTGGCCAAGCCGCTGTGGTCATTTCCCAATGGCACTCTGTCCTGTCTGTTCCTCACTTCTCTTTCTAATAAAGGTCCATAAATAATATAATGTATGTCTCATCTGATTCACTTCTCAATGTCGATTTCATTATAGCCATTGTAGACCTATTGTATGTTTTATTGCAAGATTTAATGTTGAAAATAAAACAAATGCTCTTGTATTATAATGTTGTTTATTATTATAATGTCATTTTTAAAATGAAATAGTTTGACCCCACCAGTGTGAGGGTCACCTATGAGCATGAACATTAAAGAATTTGAATAACAAAACATTTCAATATATTAGTAATGGTCTTAAATTCCTGAATTATTAATATTTGTAAATGCAGTATTTTTTATCCAAGAGTGGAAGCTTTTGTTTGTAAAAATGCAATCCTTGCACTGTATATGAAGTAATATTCACAGACTTCCTGAATTCAATGGCATGCAGGGCTGCCTGAAATGATGAAACTGATTGACAGGAAAATGCTGTTAGTTATGTACAGTAAACACCATAAACATCCTTAGTGCCACACAAGCATATTAATCTGTAAATAGATACTTTGTTTAAATCAGTGTTTCTCAAAGTGGGGCGTAAGCCCCCCTGGGGGGCGCGGAGGCATCTCAGGGGGGGCTGGTGACATGTGATTTTGGATTTTTTCCCCCAAGGAAATGATTTCCTGTCTCGCCAATAAGCACATACGACTTCATTGCGAGCGTCGACGTTGCGCAACGCACGTCAGCGAGAACTTGTTGTCACGATGTGGGTGTTATTAAATACAGCGCATTTAAAGTCGGCCACAAATATGAACGAGACGATGAGCTCGCACCGGTTTGCTCTACTAACACACCACGTGTGATGAGTGGGGGGACAGGCAGTGAGGAGGAGCTGAAGTGGGGACCTGTGCAAACTTGTGTAGAGGTGTGAGACAAGACCCATAAACACACGTGAGTGAGTTGTTGACCAACCAGTTCATGGACGCGTGACCTCGGAGGCAGTCCGCCGACGAGCGCCGACGAGCGTTGAAGGGGATAAGCAACTGCAGAGGTTGCAAGATCTGACTGCACACGCATTCATCCCGCGATAGTTTTACACCATGTGACATGTCACCTCGTCAACGCAACGTCGACGAAATTTCGAAGTTTGACAGGAAATCTAACCGTCATGCAGCATTTTCCATCCAGGGTGCATTGCTGTGTAAATGCGCATGCATGCGTTAACACATCTCGATCGCACCTACTATGTCAATAAGTTTAAAGAGCTCACGCCCCCCTGTCTGTGCGCTTTGTGCCAAACGTGACGCACAACAAAACTAAACAGTGGAGATTTAACAACTCCCTGCTAAACGACAATGATTTTGTATCTATGATAGAGGACCGAACACAAGAATTTTTCAGTTTTAATTTGACACCGGATATACCTATTCAGACGGTCTGGGAGGCGTATAAAGCAACATGTAGGGGTTGGATCATAGGCCACGCGTCGGCCAAGAAAAAAGAGAAAATCACCAAAAAACAAATCGTAGTTAATAAGCTCAAAGAGATGGAGTTACAACACATGGAAGACCCCACTAATATCCAAATTAAGAAAGCTGTAGATGTCATTAGGACAGAACTTAAAGCCATCTTGCATGAGGAGAATTCATATGCGCTGTTCCAGTTGCGTCGTAAAGATTATGAATTTGGTGATAAATGTGGAAAAATGCTAGCCCTTAGATTAAAACAACAAGAATCCCGTCAGACTCTCTAGTATTTACGATGCAGATGGAAAATTGTGTAGTGATCCACTTAAGATTAATGAAGCATTTACTGAGTACTTCAGTGCCTTTATCAATCAGAAAGCTGTGGCTCAGAGGATGAGATGGATGACTTCTTAAAAGATATTGAACTCCCATCTATCTCAGCGCATGAAAAAGTTCTGCTGGACACTTCTATCTCTGAGAATGAAATCCAGCAGGCTATTAAATTACTATCTACTGGGAAAAGTTGTGGTGAGGATGGTTTTAGTAGTGAATATTTCAAATGTTTCCAAGGAGTTTTAATACCCATTTTGAAAATGCTGTTCTCAGATATTGTCTCAAAACGATCCATGCCGTTTTCAATGCGCCAGGCATCTATATCTCTCATCCCTAAACCAGGGAAGGACCACCTGCAAATGGGAAATTATAGACCATTGAGTATCTTAAATACTGACTATAAAATATTTGGTAAAGTACTGGCACTGAGAATTGAAAAGGTCATCCCTTCCCTGATCCATGTTGACCAAACTGGGTTTATAAAAGGTCGTTACGCAGGTAACAATATGCGGAGGTTGTTCCAGGTCATGCACTCTGCAGAGACCTCACAACAACCAGCAATTGCAGTGTCATTAGACGCAATGAAAGCCTACGACTACTTGGGGTGGAAATATCTATTTTATGTATTGCCTAAATATGGATTTGGGCCAATGATTATGAACTGGATAAGAGCATTATATTTTAAACCAACCGCCACAGTGAAAACGAATGGTATTAAATCCAAACTTTTTGAGCTCCATCGGTCAACCCGGCAGGGCTGCACCGTGAGCCCCCTTATTTTTATCCTGGCATTGGAACCATTAGCGTGCGCCATACGCGCCCAGAAGGACATATGCGGCATAACCATTGGCAACCACGAGTTTAAAGCCAATCTATTTGCAGATGACATTCTACTAACACTAACTAATCCACAACAATCAATCCCACAAGTATTAAAAATCATAGACGACTTTGGTAAATTGTCTGGATATAAAGTTAACTATTCTAAAAGTGAATCCATTCCTCTGAACAATTATACTTTTCAGTCGCACCTTGGCTCCGCCCCCTTTAGCTGGAAACCAGGAGGAATGAAATACTTGGGAATCAAGATACAGGCCCCTATTGATAAAGTGGTTGAACTAAATACCTCAGAGATGCTAAAGATGCATGAGGGATGACACCAAACGATGGTCTGTGTTACCTATGTCTCTCTGGGCCAGAGCTGAAATTATTAAAATGAATCTCTTACCAAGATTGACTTTTATAATCTCGTCCATCCCACTTAAATTCCCCACAAGCTGGTTTAAGGAGGTAAATAAAATACTGCATGGATTCCTATGGAACTATAAAAAACCGAGGATTAGCCAGAAAAAAATGAATGAACCACGGTCTAGGGGTGGAATAGCATTACCTGACATCTACCAGTACTATATTGCATTTAATTCACGGTATCCACTGCAATGGGGCTATAATACTGAGAGAAAAATTGGAAGCTGGGACTGGCTGGAAGAAAAGATAATCTCAGAACATTGTAAAGAGTTGACATTAAGTAAACTATGGTATAACCCAAAGACGCGACTAAATAACCCAATACTCAAATTCTCATGCGAAATTGTGTCAATAATACAAAAAGGCTTGTCTTTTACTGGATATTCACTGCCATCCTGCCCACTGTGGCGAAACTTCTTGTTTGAAGCGGGCGGGGTAACACTTAAAGATAACCAATGGCAGCAACATGGTGTAAACCAGGTGGGGCAAGTAATACAGAATGGGAAAATAGTGGCTTTTAATGACTTGAAAGCAGAATTTGGGTTGACTGATGTACATTTCCTAACTTATAATAGATTTTATTCCATATTTAAATCATTGATGTCAAAGGGTATACAGCTGGGAACACACAATGACCTGGAGAACAAGCTAATTACAGCCATAAAAGGAAAAGGCACTGTGTCAAAGATTTATAAACTACTATCCTCAGCGAAACCATGTGTGAATTTACCAGTAAAAGGTCAATGGGAACGTGAAATGGGATTGCCCATCTCCGAGTCACAATGGAATGCAGCGCTTAGAAATAGCACAACTAGTTCAAAATGTGTCAGATACAAATTGATCCAGTTAAAAACAATTCACAGAGCTTACATTACCCCAGAAACATTGAATAAAATGGACCCTTCTGTGTCCAATAAGTGCTGGCATGGTTGTGGCTCGGTAGGGACATTGACTCACATGTTGTGGAATTGTCCTGCTGTTAAGCAATTTTGGCAGGACATCATTAACAAGTTGAATTCTGTATTTAATATATGTATTACCCCTTGCCCAATTGCATGCTTGCTTGGAAATGAAATAGATGGAGTGCAAGCAAGGAAAATACAACATGTACTCTGTCTAGCGTTTCTGGTGGCAAAGCGGACAATCCTCATGAATTGGAAAGTACGCAAGAACAGCTGCTTCAACATGGACCAATGGCAAAACGAATTTATGGATACCCTAGCCATGGAACAGGCGGCCCTATCTTTAAAGCCAACAGAGAGGCCTGGTGGCACACAGGGACCCTTGGACTTTATAAGAACACAAATCTGAACTGAACTCTGAACACTGCAGCCCCCCCCCCCCCTTCCTTTTGTTTTGTGTATGTGAAGGTATGTGTATATGTTTGTGGTGTATGATTGTGAGAAAAAGTAATAAAAATTTCAATATCAAAAAAAAAAAAAAATTAAACATTTGTTGGGCATGTATTCGCAAGTGTCTTGTTCATGCACAATAAGGGATTTATTACCAATTTAACCTTAGTAAGCGTTTGCTTAGTACATGCCTTACAAGTTACTTATGCAGGTATTAACATTGTATGTATTAGTGCTAATAGATGTATCCCTAAAATAAAGTGTTACCATGCCCATTAAGGACTTTAAAATTACCCACAAAAAAAAAAAAAAAAAAAGTTTAAAGAGCTCACCAACATTATATTATTAATTTTCATGAATTTGAATAGCATAGAAAATGAACACACATCTGCATTTGACTGCAGTCCCTCTTCTTTTCCCTCTTTGTTAAATCTCACCAGTCACCTTTCCTTTGATTTTGCGCAGCGATCGCAAAATCAGTCTGCGCGAGTGGGGGGGGCTTGGAAGCATTCAGACACTCTGAAGGGGGGCATGATGGAATAAGTTTGAGAACCACTGGTTGAAATGCAGTTGAAAGGTGATAGTGTCCGTCTATTCTATCTATATGCTGATAGGCTACTTTAAAAACAACATCTAATCAACACGGTGGCGTTACATATGATGACATCATACTTGACTTTGGCATGCTGTGGGCAGAAAAGCCTGTTGCCACCATGGCAACTGAGATTTCAGATTAGATACACACACTCAAGTGGTGTGACTATAGCATAAGAAAAGGCATCCAGTTATTTGTTATATCTTCCAACCTCTCCCATCTTTTATGACGTGTCCTGTATTTGCCCCATCTATCATCTCTATCTTTTCCTCTTCAGCAGCAACACTGCATTTGACTATGAGCTCGCCTTACAGGTTGTTTGTGATGCCACAAGACTAAAGACTCTTTTCCACTGCCAGTTTTCTAGTAGGCCTACAGCTCGACAAAGCATGACTCGGACGCCACTTTTTGCTTTTCGAATAGGCACGACACAGCTCAATCGTAAATCCGTGGCAGCTATGTCGACCTGTAGGTCTACCAGAAAACCGGCAGTAGAAAAGAGGCATAAGGTCATCCCTCCTGACCTTTAAGAAGTTTGTGAAAGCTTCATATAATTTATAGACTACTTTACCTGAGTAGAACTTAATATTGAATATAATAACATTGGTCTCTAATGTAATAATGTAAGGTAATGTAAACTAATATATTTCTTTTAATATTTTTTTGGTCTTTTTGACTTTATTCAGGATAGTACAGTGCAGATGGTGACAGGAAGCGAGTTGGGAGAGAGAGATGGGGAAGGGTTTGCAAAGGACCCGGCCTGTTGTGTGACAGAACACTTGCACACAGAGCCCAAGTGCAAAACACTGATAGGGCCCCCACCACCAATGCAAGAGAGCCCTTGGCCCGGGTGCAAATTCCCCACTCGGAGGTTGTGGCCTTGGCGGTGTGCCATCTCGGAGGGTGTGCGTGCACTTATTGGCCATTTCCCAAAGTCTAGTGCATGAGCGCTGGAAGTGTGTCAGCCTAATTAGTCACGCCCAGTGATTGGATACTCCGCAGACTTCACCATAGAGTATTCAATCACTGGGCATGATTACGAAGCCTGATACACTTGGAAGGGCACACACTAGACTTTGAGAAATGGCCAGCGTCCATCATGGTATTCTTATTTGTCTTTGCCTGTATTGTTCAAGCAATGAGATCTCGGAGGGCGTGGACATGGCGGTGCGTCTGGGCCTATCGCTGGTGAGCGAGGTGCGGGACTCGAGCGAGGGCGTGTGGGAGCAGATCTCGGAGGAGGCAGAGCGGCTGGCCAGCCAGCTGGAGGAGGAGACGCGGCGGCGCGTGGTGGCCATCGAGAGCCACGCCGAGGCCTACGCCAGCTGGCGCTTTCATCCAATGCAACTTTCAGTTATTCAGTTATATCAGTACAGGGTATTGGTTACAGTCCCTGGAGCAGTGTGGGCTTTGGTGCCTTGCTCAAGGGCAGGCCTGGAGTCAGATGGAGTCAGCAGTGTGGGATAGCTCAACCATGGAGTCAGTGTTTTAGCCCATTGTATGTCCTAGATGTTGGGGATGTGCAATAACACATTTGGTACCCATTGTGTTGACGTGACATTACACTATATTTATTGAATACGATGACCATTTTTTTCACCCTTTAGGGACGTGAGGCCGTATGCCGAGGCCATGGACTCCGAGGCCCTGAGGGCCTCTCTGATGCAGAAGACCGAGGAGCTGAGAGGCGGCCTGGACCAGAACCTGGCCCAGATGCAGACCCAGCTGGGCCCCCACACCCAGCAGCTGAGGCAGAGCGTGGACCAGCACCTGCAGGACTTCCAGAAGAGCGTGGCTCCCCTGGCCCACAGCCTCCAGACGCAGCTGTCCCACAGGAGACAGGAGCAGCAGAAGAGCCTGAGCCCTTACGCTGAGGAGCTGAAGGGGAGGCTGGATCCCCTGGCACAGGACCTCAAGAGCCAGCTGGTCAGTCTCTGGGAGTCTTTTGCTAAGGACCGCCAGTAAGACCTCTCTGTTTGTAGTATGTGGGGTCAATGACGTTTTAGTAGTAGCACACGTCAGGGTGGCGCAACCAGAGCTAATGCCATTGTGTGGATTTGTTTTGTTTTGTTATTTATTGGATCATGTAATAAGCGTATTCATTGCAGTGCATTAATTATCAATTGCTCATTAATTCATGGATATTATCTGTGGTTGTATCACCTGAAGTCTGTGAGCCCAAAAAAACGTCATTCACCCATGAGCGCCTGTGGCACTGGCCCGAACACTGAATGATCTTGGGTCAAGTCATGGGCACCCACAAGGAGGACTTTACTGCAAGGGAATCAAAGAAGAACTTTTGGAAAACCTCATAATGTTTGGCCTTATTAGATCGGCATGGGTATAAATTAAGTCATTGGTAGCTTAGTGTAACAAGATTAATTTTATTGGTGTAGTGAAGCAGTGAGACCAACATGTCTTACTCGCTGAGGATCCCTTTAAAGGACCTAGTAGATTTTTGACACTTGTGATAAATATTTATATTTTCTGAGATGACTACATGATGTAGAGTCATAGGCAATCTTTGCCTTTTATGTATTGTCAAACAACAGAGACACCGTATGTAGGAACACAAATAGTTAAACAGGTAGGAATGAACTGAAATAGCTGCTTCTTGTGAATATTTTTGTATTTATTTATTAAGCAACATTTTTATTTTCTATTTCAAAATACTGCAGTAATAACATTAAATAAAATACCTGTACATTTGCATATCGTCTATTTTTTTGTATTTAATACTTAATATCCTAAAGACAGAATAGTTAACGTCCTGTAGAGTGGATTGATACAGAAAGGGGGGGGCAATGACATTTTGACAATCATGGATCCATGATCCTTTCCCCAAAAGCTTCCCACTATTGGCATAGTAAGGTGGGCACCATCTAGTGGTTAAGGGGGTTGGTGTTGGAAATCAGAAGTTTACAGGTTTGAAACCTGTAGTACTGTGGGGCACTGTGGCACACTGTGGCGCAGCACGCTAAGCCCCCCACATTTGGGCTTGCATGCCCACGGGGACCCCGGTTCAAGGCCGGCCGGGGTAATTTCCCGATCCCACCTCGTCTCTCTGTCACCATATCAGACTCTGCTGTCAAATGAAGGCATAAAAGCCCTCATTGCGAAACACTATCCTAAAGAATACTTCTGAAAAGACGGTCTGGTGTGAAATAGACAACTTGATCATTGTTGTAACTGCACAAAAGAACAAAATAAAAGTGCAACAATTGGTGTATCACACCAGGTCCTTGTTTATTTATGTTTTCGTTTCAGAGACCAGTTGTGGCCTCTCATATCCCAGCAGGGCCACTGACAGCTTTGGTCAGGCCCGGGACAATATCGACTTAAAGGGCCCCCGATCCAATACTTTTAATGTAACGAGGACCCAATTCTGGGCCCCTTCCCTGGGCCCGGGACAACTGACCCCTGTCCCCCCCTGTCAGCTTCCCTGTATAGTCAAACTCAACTCCCCTTCAGGAGAGTTTACATTCATTTTGACATTAAGTCACCAGAGTACAATCATTTGAGGAAAAAAACCAAGGGTCTGATTCAGAGTGCGTCAGAAAGTGTCAGTCTTATATATATATATGTGAGTGATTCTACGATTCCCCTACGCTTTTGGCAAAAGCAAAATGTCAATTATCAGTATTTTTTTTCAACTAAATGACCTAGATGTTTACATAGTGTATATATTTAAGTTTCCAAACAAACAAATTGCCAAGCTTAATCTTAAATCATTTGATAAATACTCTAATGAAAGCGAACATTTGCTTAATTATTTTGTCAACAGTGTTATGGACAAATACTATGTCATTTCAAACATATATAAAAATAGCCTGAGTATCATCCTCCGTAGTGACCGCGCTGGCTCAATAGTCTAGGCAGAATTTCAGAAAATGTGCTTATTTAAGGTCCTGAAGGCAAATCATGTTAATTTTTGGTATACAACTGATTTAGGGGTATTCAAGGGTGCTGAATCCAAATCTGCTGTATACCGGGCGCAAAAATGTACGGAAATGCCTCAAACGGGCAAAATCCAATATGGCCGCCGACACCAGGTTAAAATCTCGCAATCCCTTTTCTTTTTGACTAAACAAGGTATGAATATGAAAATAAGACTTATTTTTAAGTTTTCATATATGGGGAACCCCATTCTGTCATCAGATTTAAGGTCAGATTTGAAGAAAATGCTTATATAATTGACTGGCAGTTTTTTTAAAACAGGGAGTCTCATATTGTCAACGATTTTTAGCATTATGATCAAACTTTCAAGATCCACAGAAAGTAATGTCTGATGTCTTTGTGAACACCAATACTGCCAAAAACTGCACTGAACTGTCTACTTTCACCTGAAAAAAGAAGTTTGTGTCTACCTATTTCCATTCTTTAGTTACTGGCAGTAGAACATGGGATGACACCACCAAAAAAGCACTGTTTTTTTTACCCAAAAATGCTACACTTCTGTGTCCATATTTTTGCTTGCAGGATAAAGTGTCTTTTTAGTGTTCATGTTTGGTTTACAGCATTTTCATGAGTTTTGAAAGATGTTTAACTTAAATCTGCTGTATACCAGGCTCAAAAAATCCCATAGTACCTCAAAATGAAGGAATCCAATATGGCCGCCATCACCAGAGATATACAGTACATGTCTGTGATTAAACAAGGTAATCTCTTAAATATATTATGCCAGCTATAGTTTTTCATACATGGGGAATTCATTGCTGTGCTCGGGTTTAAGATTTGGATGAAAAGACATGATTTAGACCTGCATACATGTTTAAGACTGTTAATAAATTGATCATTTATATTGGAATATTTCCCCTATTTCAATTTAATCCGGCATTAATTAAATGTATTGGTCTTAGATAACATATCTTGTTTTCAAATAGGCCCCCGGTAGAGTCCATTACAATACGAACACTGTCATTGAAGAGACAACACTTACTACCCACATACACTACATTCACTCCCTCATCCCCTCCCTGTCGCCACTCTTAATGTAAATAACAATCAAGCATAACATTGCATTGTTCGGACGGACCACACATTGAGAGAGTACATACACACACAAGTGTGGCAGAGAAGACACTCTTATTGGAACACCAACGTACACATACGTACGTATACAGGCGCTTTAATATACACTCAGGCAGATTTCAATTCAATAATTGAGGCATTATACCATGATGAAATGTTTCCATCTCAAACCACGTCCCATGCTCCCATCTTTTCAACCATAAAAGTAAGTGCACACACGAGTCTGCCTAAATAATTCTTTTTATACAACTTTAAAATGGAAATCACTGTTTGCCAATTTTATTGATGTGCTCATTCAATCTATGAATAAAGGAGGATTGAGTGGTGAGCTGATGTGTAGAATAGAATAGATTGGAATAGAATAGAATAGAATAGAATGGTGTTTGTCACTATGCACATGTTCAATGAGATTGAAAGCAACACACTTCAGAGCACACATTTAATTCACAAAACAGTTTTGGTGAGCAGAATATACAATTAGTAGTGCCAAAAAAACCCATGAACAGAGCAGGGAGTGCATACGGTGTGTGTGTGTGTGTGTGTGTGTGTGTGTGTGTGTGTGTGTGTGTGTGTGTGTGTGTGTGTGTGAGAGAGAGAATATATACACAGAGGACATACTCATGTATTGGTACTCATGCCATACTCATTGGTATCCAAGAGTTATTGCATCGATTGTCTTGCTCAATGTAGATATTACAGTAGCGGTGGCCCACTCTGCAAACACAACTATTTTACATTGTGCTGTATCAATTAGTCTATTGCAGAACACCAGATGGATGGAAAGAGATCATTGGATTGAGGGATACCAATGAATGGTCATTCTGTGCATGTGCGTGTGAAATGTGGTTATGGTCCTTTGTTGAGTTGTTTGTTCCTTGCTTTGACACACCTGTACCAAGAGGACAGCAAGGCAAAGAGCTGAGGACCCGATTGGAGGCTTTCCTAGATAATGTTTTAGCTCTGTTGATGCAGCAGGAGGATTAGAGAGGGGCTAACTTTTTTCCTCTTGTAGGTGTGCCTCCTGAAGGCTGCAGTTATCTCTGGTTTTCTTTGCATTCAAAGATACAGAAATTATTCTCTGTATACCAGACTACCACCTTTTGCTGGCCACAGCAACTTCCATCTGGAGCTACGCCATAGGCATAGAGGTCCAAAAGAGTGGAGTTATTTAAAGAAATCCTTGCACTTATGACACATTTTGTGTCACATTTGTCTGAGCTGCGCTTTAACTATTCACAGATTCGAAAAGTGACTCATTGGAGCAGTCATTCTTGCTGAAAGAACTACTTTTTTCACTTATTTAACTTCTCACCACCATACATTTTGACTGTGTCACATCTCTGAAAAATCAGTGATCCTGATTGGTTCTACGGTATTGTGGTTTGCGATCAGGGCGAATCCGAAGGATTATAGGTTATCTACTGTACGTGATGGAGTTGTAATCCCATGTGAGGGATCCAAGTGATAGGTGAAGCTTAGATGATGGAGCACACTGGATGAGAGACGCACAGTTGTGTGAGGGACACCATGGGGGTGAAGTGCAAGTAAGGGGAAGGCAGCGTGATATTGACCATCACTAGGGTTGTGGGTGTGCTCTGACTGTCCCACTTATGATCCAAGCCCTTTGGAGTAGAAGTCAGAGCCCTAGGTTAACTTATTCTCAATTACCTCTCCTCCTCTCCAGTGATTTTGAAGGAGTTGTTCGCTTAAATGGGACTGCTATGTATGCCCAAGACAAATGTATCTTATTTGCAGCAACTGAATGACTCCATGTACTCCATGCCTCTTCTTGCAAATCCAGAGGGGGATGAGGCACTCCTTGGGGCGAGCACAAGTTGTGATGTCTTTTCATGCTTCGTGAATGGCAGATACAGGAGTAGTGGGACTAATGCCCCATTCAATTTCATCCATCCCGTTTCAGTGACTGACAGGAGGACAGGGTGGAGTAGTATGTGATCCTGCCTCAGTACATTGGCTTGATAATGTGGGGGCACAATATGCCATTGTGTGGCTTCTGATGTAGATAGCAAAGACTCTATGACTAGGACTAATCACTGCAAAACAACTCCATTGCTTTCGCTACATCTGCAGCAAAAGTACAATGTAGTGCCTGGTGTTATGTAGTGTCTAAACATGTAGTGGCCAAATCACTGAGTAGGAGGAGCTTGATAATGATTGGAGATAGCCTAACTATCAAGAAAGTAAATATTTCACAATGACATCAACCTGTCTTTTGTTCCACCTTTCTACCGTTCAAGGATTTAATCTAAACAAGGCAATACAATCAGCAGACAATAACTTCCCAAAACTAGATATTCATATTAGATGAAGGTACATTCAGGCATACAGACTTATCTGTGTATAGTTTTGTCATAATGGAAGAGGTGGGCTGAGGTGAACACATTTCATTGTACATAAGCAATTGAAATAAGACAAAACATTTCAATAGAAATTAGCCTGTCAGTTAATTGGCATGAAAAACAATGGTTGTAAACATGAATTCAGACTACACTGAACTGCCTGACTGACTACCTTTGATTATAATTTTAAATTTGATTACATACATTATTTCCCCATGTATGAAAAGAAAACATATAGCTACATAATGTTTTTAAGAGTTCACCTTGTTTAATCAAAGATATGTATATCTCTGGTGACGGCGGCCATATTGGATTCCTTCATTTTGAGGCATTATAGGATTTTTTTGAGCCTGGTATACGACAGATTTGAATTGAGCATATTTCAAAACCCATGGAAATGCTGTATACCAAACATGAACACTATAAAAAGGCACTTTGTCCTGAAAGAAAAAATATGGACACAGAAGTGTACTATTTTTGGGTCAGAAATCAGTGCTTTTTTAGAGGCGTCATCCCATGTTCTACTGCCAGTAACTAAAGGATGGAAATAGGTAGACACAAACTTCTTTTTTCAGGTGAAAGTAGACAGTTCAGTGCAGTTTGTGGTAGTATTGGTGTTCACAAAGACATCAGACATTATTTTCTGTGGATCTTGAAAGTTTGATCATAATGCTAAAAATCGTTGACAATATGAGGCTCCCTGTTTTAAAAAAGCTGCCAGCCAATTATATAAGCATTTTCTTCAAATCTGACCTTAAATCTGATGACAGAATGGGGTTCCCCATATATGAAAACATAAAAATAAGTCTTATTTTCACATTCATACCTTGTTTAGTCAAAAAGAAAAGGGATTGCAAGATTTTAACCTGGTGTCGGCGGCCATATTGGATTTTGCCCGTTTGAGGCATTTCCGTACATTTTTGCGCCCGGTATACAACAGATTTGGATTCAGCACCCTTGAATACCCCTAAATCAGTTGTATACCAAAAATTAACACAATTTGCCTTCAGGGTTCATCTTTTGGGAAAATTGACCCTGACTACAATACTTTCACTTGCTGACCACGGAGTCTGACCCTGCAGCCACCCCCGGCAGTTGGAATTCAGATATTCGTTCAGTATCTGAATAGCCAATAGGCTCGCTGATAGTCTAAGCCCCTCCCCAAGCCCTCTTACATATTCAACTGAAATACAACAACTTGATGATGGCGATGTGATGTCTGTAACCAGGACATTTGATAGTGCTTGGTGTAAACTGGGACATTGCCGTCTGCCAAGACCTTTGACGGGCTTTCGGCACTGACACTGCGCAGCTCTTGGGCAGTCACACTGGGCGTTTCTCTTCTGTTCACTTTAATGGTTTTAGTTGACAGTTAATATCTTCATAAAAAGGTTGGAACAAGCGCAGCCCCATTTCAGTGTTACTTTTTTTGCTGTCACACTCGACGCATATTGTTGACATATGTGTATGATTGACTGTGTGTATTCTGTACCAGTACTGATCTGTTCCACGCCACAAGGGGGTGTTACCTATATGATATGAGATGTGTATGATTGGTGACGTCACACCCCCTATATAAATGTATGTTCTGGAATCGATCATTCTCTTGAGTGTGCTCTTGAGTGCTCTGACCAACCGCTCCTGAGCAGTGTGTTTATCATACTTAAAATAAATATGCCTTGAGGCTGACTAGAGTTATTCGTCTACGAGTCCTTTCTGAAACCTGCACATTGTACTTCTGCTGTGGATTGGTAGCGCTCCTGCTAACAGGTTATGGGCCCAGTATCGACGACAATGTGCAGTAACGGAAAGTGGCGAACGTTAGCTAGTCAGCTAAAGTGTGATAGCTAGGTTAGCGCGGTAAAACCGGGAACGCTACGAAGCTGAGGAGAATGGCGCATCAAAAAGCAAAGTGGCCGGTGTTTGACGGTAGGGCTGAAGAATACGAGCTCTGGGAGGAACGGATGCTGTGCTGTATGCATCGTGTCGGTTTAAAACACACTATTCTTCACGAGCCTGGTGGACCGCTGACGGCTGAGGACCGAGCCAAGGATGACGAGCTGAACGCTGATGCTTACTGCTCGTTGGCGCCATTACTCGATAACGTGAGTCTGGGACTGATATTCAGAGACTGCAAAAATAATGGACGTGAGAGTCTGAAAGTGCTGAGAGAGCACTACATTGGCAAAGGTAGGCCAAGAATTGTTTCGTTATACATAACGTTAACCTCGCTGAAGAAAGCTGAAACAGAGACTGTGACAGAGTACATTATCCGGGCAGAGCAGATCTTCACAGCGCTCCGAGGTGCGGGCGAGGCACCGAGTGAGGGACTGATGATGGCAATGATTATGCGGGGACTGCCAGAAATGTTTAAACCGTTTTCGCTGATGGTAACCCACGGCGTAGCGGAGATGAAGCTAGCAGAATTCAAAGCTAAGCTACGAAACTTCGAGGCTTCGGAGGATGCTGAGCCAGTAGCTGAGTTGGCGGGAGAAAGGGTTCTGAAGGCTCGCGCTGCGCTGAGGAAAAAGAACGGCGGCGGATCTTCGACAGAGATGGCGTGTTGGCGGTGCGGAGAGAAGGGACATCGGAAAGATGACTGCGCAAGAAAAGTTTGGTGCGGTTCCTGTAAAAGCACCAGCCACAGCGACAAAGCCTGCAGGAAGAGCGAGCGCACACAGAGGGCCAGGTGTGCTCGCGCTGAAGACCACGGCGGTGGCGGTGGTAGCAGCAGTAGCAGAGGCAACGGTAGCAGCGGTGGTGGCGACAGCAGAGGCAACGGTAGCAGCGGCAGCGGTGGTGGCAACAGCAGAAGCGGCGGTGATGGCGGCGGCAGTGGTGACAGTAGCAGAGGCGGCGGCAGCGGCAGCAGTGGTGGCGGCGGTGGTAGCAGTGGCGGTCGGGCAGCGAGTGGTGGTCGGATCGAGGCGCGGGGACCCGCGAAAGACGACTTCACATTCCGGGTGGACACCTGCAAGCCAGCGCAGCAGCGGCAGATCGAGAGAGGGCTGATCGTCGACACAGGCGCGACATCCCACATGCTGAACGACAGGAGCCGATTCAAGTCCTTCGACAGCTCGTTCAAGCCGGAGAGCCACAGCATGGAGCTGGCCGACGGGAGGCGGACATTCGGGTTGGCGGAAGGCAGAGGAGACGCACAGGTGTGTCTCACTGACAGCGACGGACGAATATGCACAGTGACTCTGTACATCCCTTCGTTCCCACAGGAACTCTTCTCCGTGAAGTGTGCCACTGCACACGGTGCCAAGGTACTTTTCGAAGAAGGTAACAATGTTCTTGTGGCGCCTAATGGTGCAAGGTTCAACATTGATGTGTGTGACAGAATGTACTACTTGCCGACCGAATGTGATGAAAGTGATGTGTGCAATGTTAGCCATGATATCCAAACCTGGCATGAGATAATGGGGCATTGTAATTACGATGACATACTGAAACTGCAAGATGTTACAGTAGGCATGCACATTAAAGGTGCAAAGCGTAAGCCTGACAAGGAATGTCATGTATGCATAGAGGGGAAGTTTACTCAGTCGAGAAACCGAAATGCAACTGACAAGGTGAAAACACCACTTGAGCTGGTGAATACTGATCTAGCTGGTCCAGTGACCAATGGTTCCATTGATGGGTACAAGTACATGCAGTCATTCACAGATGTGTGCACAGGAGTAGTTTTCACATACTTTCTGAAAGCGAAGAGTGATGCCGTACAGGCTACTGAAAAATTCCTGGCAGATGTAGCGCCTTATGGCGATGTGAAATGCATCCGGTCAGACAACGGGACCGAGTACACAAGCAGAGAGTTTAAGACACTCCTGCGAAAGAACAAAATCAGACACGAGACGTCCTGTCCTTACTCCCCACACCAGAACGGCATAGCTGAGAGGGAAGGGCGTACTCTCTTTGAAATGGCAAGGTGTAAACTGATTGACAGCAACTTACCTAAGAGTTTATGGCATTATGCCGTTCAGGAAGCTGCATACACCAGAAACAGATGCTTTAACAAGCACATTGGCACAACACCGTACACAGCACTGACAGGGAAGAAGTGTGATCTAGCCCAGATGCACAAATTCGGGTCCGAGTGTTATGCGTACAAACAAGACAAGGGTAAACTGGATCCCAGGTGTGAGAAGGGGCTCTTTGTAGGGCACGACAAGGGCAGTCCCGCCTATCTAGTTTACTACCCCACTAAGGGAAAAGTGCAGAAGCACAGACTGGTTAAGTTTATTACTAAAACCACATGTGACAGTGAGACTCAGACGCAAGACTTAAGACTTGACCCTATTGTACATACTAACAAGACAGACGCACCACAGCCCAGTGCTCAGAGCACAGACACCCAGACTGACAGTCCACAATCCCCAGAGGATGATGGTGAGGAGCACCACATGGTGACACCACAGGCCCCAAGCAGTGGGAGGTACCCCACTAGAGAGCGTAAGCCCCCGAGTTACCTCAGTGCTTACTCTACTCAGGAAGACAGTGATGGTGATGATGATAGTACACTCACCAGTGTCGACTACTGTTACCGAGCAGTGTGTGGCGTGCCACTGACCTTTAAGCAGGCTATGGCATCACCACAAGCAGGTAAATGGAAGAGGGCAATGGACGAGGAAATGCAGTCATTAGAGGAGAACCAGACCTTTACCCTGACCAAATTGCCAGAGGGCAGAAAGACAGTGGGAGGTAGGTGGGTGTACTCAATTAAAGAGGGTGGTGACGGACGTGAGCAGTACAAGGCCAGATTTGTGGCGAAGGGGTATAGCCAGAGAGAGGGGATAGACTATGGTGAAACATTCTCCCCCACGGCAAACATGACGAGTGTGCGTGTACTCATGCAAAAGGCAGCACAAGAGAACTTAGTTCTACACCAAATGGACGTAAAGACGGCATACTTACACGCACCCATTGACCGAGACATTTACATGGAGCAACCTGACGGTTATGAAAAAGTAGGAAACAACCTAGTGTGTAAACTCCAAAAGTCAATTTATGGTTTAAAACAGTCGGGACGTAACTGGAACGAAATGTTACACAAATGTTTGATTAATGATGACTTCACACAGAATCCAGCAGACCATTGTGTATACACAAAAGAGTCAGAGCAGGCAGGGAAGGTCATAATTGTGATTTGGGTGGATGATCTTATCATCGCAGCAAGCAACACGAGAAGCCTAGAGCAGGTAAAAGCAATGCTCTCCAGCAGATTTAAAATGAAAGACCTGGGCAAGTTAAAACACTTCCTAGGCATAGATTTCAGTCAAACTGATGAATGTGTAACCATGTCACAACAGAGGTACACTGAGAGGATTCTCAAGCGTTTTGATATGCAGGATTGCAGAACACGCGAAACACCATGTGAACAAAAGGTTGAATACACTGACGATGCACCCAAGATGACAGATGTAACTAAATACAGGGAAGCTGTAGGTAGTTTGATCTACTTAGCTACTTGTACGAGACCTGATCTTAGTTATGTGGTTGGTAAGCTTTCACAACACTTTGCAAACCCCACAGAGGAAAACTGGGTGACAGTTAAACATGCACTGCGTTATCTTAAAGGTACAACTGACAAGAAGCTGACTTTTAAGAAAAGCAGCGATGGTTTAGGCCTTCGGGCATACAGTGATGCAGACTGGGGTGCAGACACCAGCGACAGACGGAGCACGTCTGGCTACTGTGTGAGCATGAGTAAAGAGAGCTCACTGGTATCGTGGAAGAGCAAAAAGCAGCCCACAGTAGCATTATCCACATGTGAAGCCGAGTACATGGCTTTAGCTCTCACAATACAGGAGTGTATTTATCTAGAGCAATTACTTAAAGGTATGGATTCCTATGAATATGTTCAAACTGTTGTTCATGAGGATAACCAGGGCACCATTGCACTTGTGAAGAACCCTGTGTGCAGGCAGAGGTGCAAACACATCGACATCAAGTATCACTTCATAAGGTCTACTATTAGAGATGGGAAGATGACACTTGTTTATTGTCCTACTGATGAAATGGTAGCAGATGCTATGACCAAACCTGTCTCAAAGGTGAAATTACAGAAATTTACAGGAGTCATGTTTGGTAGTAGTGTCTGACATGTTGTATATACGTTAAGTACTGTGTGTACTATATAAACTGTTTTTGATTTAATTCTGTGTATATTCTGATTGTTAAAAGCTGTACAGGATACGAGTCACTCATAAGTGGGAGTGTTGACATATGTGTATGATTGACTGTGTGTATTCTGTACCAGTACTGATCTGTTCCACGCCACAAGGGGGTGTTACCTATATGATATGAGATGTGTATGATTGGTGACGTCACACCCCCTATATAAATGTATGTTCTGGAATCGATCATTCTCTTGAGTGTGCCCTTGAGTCATGGACCAACCGCTCCTGAGCAGTGTGTTCTTTTCATACTTAAAATAAATATGCCTTGAGGCTGACGTGAGTTATTCGTCTACGACTCCTTTCTGAAACCTGCACTTTGGACTTCTGCTGTGGATTGGTAGCGCTCCTGCTAACACATATACACAGACACAAACTGGGAAGGAGAGAGGGTGGGGGCTGCTCCGTGGGCTGTGCATTTGGCGCATATTAAACAACGCAACTAGTAGTTTCCCAATAAAATTTGAATCATAATGCCGTGGATCCAATACTATAATATCATATAATATTGTCCTTAAGTCTGAGCGATGCATTGATTATTTGTTTAGGGTACGTTTTCTGCCAGCTAAATGCAAGGGGGAAGGGGGCTATATTAGCAAACAAGACGATTGCACAGTTAGCCTGCTAATTTTAAATATGATCACCTGGAGCTAATAGCCTTCACATGGCTTAATCCATCCCTGTTATCAGTCCGCTTGAGGTTTTTGCTTCGGGAAAGTGAAAAAATGAGGTCCTAATTAATCTTCAGATGGTGTCGGACCCTGACGGTGCCATAGGCACACGTTGTATGTCTCCCTGAAATCGTAGGTTTTTGACGGAGTCGGACCTCGACAAGTTCTACACTCCTTAGTTACCGTTGCTGAGCTCGGATTGGTTGGCGGCCGTTTGTGGGAGGGGTTTTGCGAAAGGCTAATTCCCTCATTAAGTGAGATAATTTCCAACTGCCGGGGGTGGCTGCAGGGTCAGACTCCGTGGTCAGCAAGCGAAAGTATTGAGCCAGCGCGGTCACTACGGAGGATGATACTCAGGCTAATATAAAAATACTACAGAGTTGAAACAATATATGTTTGAAAGTGCTTATGTCCCTTAGCAGTAATGTTGTCATTAATATGTGCAACTGATATAGAAAATGTGATTGTTGAGCTTCATAAGTAGGATTTTATGAGTCACTGTGATACAGACTGACACATTTTTCATCATAAATCCCTGTAACGTCTGATTTGAATATAGTCACCCTCCTTACACAAGACTTCCTTCTCCAGAGATAATCCCTAGTGAATGTTCATAGGATTTTTCCAACACATAGGCCTAAGGGATCAATAGCGCAAAAACACTTTCAAAACAGTCAAGCGTGTTACTCAACTGTGTTACGGTCAACAGTGCAGGGGAACAAGTCGGCACTTTTTTAGGAGAAAAAACAGAGCAGACAAACCCATCTCTCTAGAACACAAATTATTATGTTTGTTTGTCTGTCAATAAGGATACAAATTGGCAAAAACATACTCCTCCTCAACTGTCATCAGTGTTGCCAGATTGGGCTGGTTCCCGCCCAATTGGGCTGCTTAGGATGGCCGTGTGCGGGTAAAAATGGCATCTATCAGAAAAACCTTCCCACTGCCATATAAATCAATAGAATTGGGCGGGTTTTTAGGGCGGATTTTGATCATTTTTTGGGCTGGAAATCATCAGCCTCATCTGGCAACCCTGACTGTCATACTTAATTGTAACACCATTGACGGTAACATCATTGACATTTCAGCCATTTTTATGGTGTTGTGCTAACTGAGGACCTCAGAAGTTCCACCACAACACCTTAATCAATTCATGTATCTGTATGCTTTATCTGTGTTTTTCTACATGTGATTTCTAAATCAGATTCTTATGAATATGTTGATAACACAGTTGACAGGCAATTTTCCCGCTATGAGAACATGAAAAAGAATGGATTAAATTATGGAAGGATGGAGCTCAAAATTTACCAAAAAGTCTTCCTGTATCCTGCCAAAGAGGTTATGACATCACGTGATGTTATTCGTATGGCCTAAGACCAAACCATTACTGATTTATGGAGGAGGTTTCAGACCGTGACACGGTTAACACAGTTTTCGTGGACACAGACAAAATGGCAAATTTCATGTATAATGGAAAGGACAGTGGTCTTTCTGACAGTTTTGTCATATTGTGATGATTACTGTGAATCAACATTTGCAATCGTGTTGGGCAAAACAAGTTTCTTTACATGCTAATATGAAGACTGAATCTGACATTTGGAAAACAGGACGGCATGAAAACGCCCAAAACCAGTATTAAATATTCATTCTTGCTGAGGGAAATAATGCTATGTCTACACTTTCTGTATTATATGAAAGATAAATGTTTTCTAATGTCCAAAACATCATTGGATGCAGTTAATAGTTAGTGGAATTGCCAAATAAAATCCACGGACTTAAAAGTGTAGGCGAATTAGAGAATCACTCATATATATTACATTGGCTTGCAGGCTTGAATCTGGCCAAGCCGCTGTGGTCATTTCCCAATCGCACTCTGTCCTGTCTGTTCCTCACTTCTCTTTCTAATAAAGGTCCATAAATAATATAATGTATGTCTCATCTGATTCACTTCTCAATGTCGATTTCATTATAGCCATTGTAGACCTATTGTATGTTTTATATTGCAAACAGGTAGGAATGAACTGAAATAGCTGCTTCTTGTGAATATTTTTGTATTTATTTATTAAGCAACATTTTTATTTTCTATTTCAAAATACTGCAGTAATAACAGTAAATAAAATACCTGTACATTTGCATATCGTCTATTTTTTTTAATCTAATACTTAATATCCTAAAGACAGAATACTTAACGTCCTGTAGAGTGGATTGATACAGAAGGGGGGGGGGGGGGGGGGGGGGGGGGGGGGGGGGGTAAGGGGGTAAAAGGGGGGGGGGGGGGGGGGGGGGAAGAAAAATGAAATTCCTAGATTTCGTTGTGATTTTGACAACCAAATTGACAACGACATTTTGACAATCATTGATCCATGATCCTTTCCCCAAAAGCTTCCCACTGTTGGCATTTTTTCATTTCAAGTAGAACAGTGGTTCTCATGAGGCTACCAAAGCCCCCTTTTTAAAAAATAAAATAGGCTAATGCCCCCCCAATATATTGAGATGACTGCATGATCTGCATCTGTTGTATTTATGGAGCCTTTAGTAAGGTGGGCACCATCTAGTGGTTAAGGGGGTTGGTGTTGGAAATCAGAAATGTACAGGTTTGAAACCTGTACTGCTGTGGGGCACTGTGGCGCAGCACGCTAAGCCCCCCACATTTGGGCTTGCATGCCCACAGGGACCCCGGTTCAAGGCCCACCTCGTCTCTCTGTCCCTCTCACTTCCTGTCACCATCTCAGACTCTCCTATCAAATGAAGGCATAAAAACCCTCATTGCGAAACACTATCCTAAAGAATACTTCTGAAAAGATGGCCTGGTGTGAAATAGACAACTTGATCATTGTTGTAACTGCACAAAAGAACAAAACAAAAGTGCAGCAATTGGTGCATCTCACCAGGTCCTTGTATATTTATGTTTTCGTTTCAGAGACCAGTTGTGGCCTATCATATCCTAGCAGGGCCACTGACAGCTTTGGTCAGGCAAAATCGACTTAAAGAGCCCCAGATCCAATACATTTAATGTAACGAGGACCCAATTCTGGGCCCCTTCCCTGGGCCCGGGACAACTGACCCCTGTCCCCCCCTGTCAGCTTCCCTGTATAGTCAAACACAACTCCCCTTCAGGAGAGAGACTTTGTTCTCAGGGGTACCTATAAATAGAGGGATTTCGACTCTGAATAGGCTACCACTGACAAAACCATATAGGCTGGCGCATCAAAAACACATCAACACATCATATTACATCTAACAAGGATTTCAAGAACTGCAGGTCATTTGGGTGGGGATTGTTTATTCACACACAACTGAATCTTTTATTTCCAAACAAACCAGCCATGAAGCTTTTGCAGGTACTTCTATTTGTGGTTCTGGTGGTAAGTAACAGTATTCCTAAGTTACTATTTTACACTCACACCTGACCGCCACAGAATATGACTTGGTAATAATGGTACCACATGTAGAAATCGATTAAAAGGCCTATTTGTAATCCAATGTAATATATATATATATATATATAAGACTGACACTTTCTGACGCACTCTGAATCAGACCCTTGGTTTTTTTCCTCAAATGATTGTACGCTGGTGAATTAATGTCAAAATGAATGTAAACAAAAAGAAAAATGAGTAAATGTGACTTCTCTGCTCTGACTGTGATCACCATTCATGGTTAGGAGTCGTTCAAAAGAATCAATTCATTCTTGAATAACACAACACTACTTTGCCGTGGCATACAGTGTCATACAAACTCTTCTTTTGCATGATTTGCAATACATGCTACTTGGAAAAGGAAAGGATGATTCATTTAAGCTTTTCATTTTTTTTCTTTATCAGTATAATAATTTCCTTGTGTTTAATTAATCGATCATAATCAAGTCCCATCCCTGTAAGATATAGTATGCAAAACTGCATATGATGTGTTTTGCCACTGCTTTGCAACTGAACTGGGTGAGGGTGCAACAGTAAATGGAAAATTAAAAGCAGCATTTCTAACCTTTGACATTTATTTGTACATTTGGTCTACCCTAAAGACATTTGCAGTTGGAGATTGGGATGAGGATGGTCTTGAAGAAAGTGTCTTCTATGATGACTATTACTCTGGGCCCAGCCTTTGGGACTCGATCAGAAACACTGCTCTGGGCAAGGAAATCACGTGAGTCAGAATATTACAATCGAGTCACTACATGCACTGTACTTTTTTCATTCCCTTAAAGAAAATCTTTTTATGTAGTTATGCTTCAAACAATTATTCCTCAGACATCAAATATTTTCAGACTTGGGTTATGTACACCCATGCAACAGCCTAACCCGTCAACCTAAATTAATGTAATGATAAAAAACAAGAGACACACACACACCAAAGTGGAAAAAAAAGTATTCCCAAGATTTTGACCAAATTCTGTGTTAGTTCCATGAATTCTGCATCCTGACGCTATGCTGCCATTCAGTCCGTAAAATATCCACACTGTATTAGAACAGGTTGCAGTATTCACTTCTGTCCAATTGTCTTCTACAGTGACAAGGTCTCAGAGAACTTTGATGCTGTTGGCCGGTATTTCACCAATGTGGGGGAGAAATTGGAACCTGTGATGGGCAAGCTGGCCCGCAAGGCCGGAGAGCAGGGGGAGAAGTTAGTGAAAATGGACCAGGATTTCGAGAGGCTGGGAACAGCTCTGGACACTAAGGCGCAGGCTTTTACGAAGGACCTCGAGAACAGGACCGCCGCTCTCGTTGGAAGCATCAACGACGAACTCAAACAAACGGCTGAAACTATACGAGTCAAGGCAGAGTCTATCATCGGGTCATTGGGGCAGAGTGTGCAGGCCCAGCTCTCCTCATTTTGGAAGTCTCTGATTAAAGACAATGAATAACTAAATGAATAAATATAATGGCCGTGAATCTGCCCAAGCCGCTGTGGTCATTTCCCAATCGCACTCTTTCCTGTCTGTTCCTCACTTCTCTTTCTAATAAAGGCCCATAAATAATGTAATGTATGTGTTATTGCGAGATTTAATGTTGAAAATAAAACAAATGCTCTTGTATTATAATGTTGTTTATTATTATAATGTCATTTTTAAAATGAAATAATTTGACCCCACCAGTGTGATGGTCACCCATGAGCATGAACATTAAAGAATTTGAATAACAAAACATTTCAATATATTAGTAATGGTCTTAAATTCCGGAATTATTTTGGTAAACTAGGCTACCCCGTGTCCCCTTCCCAAACTGAAGGACCATGGGAAAGGAAAGGAAGTGGCCAGGCTTACCATGAGGTTTCACCCAGCACCACAGGATGGGTTAATTAATACAGTATTCATTTCTTCCCATGGGTGTTTACCTGAAATCATCAGAAAAATATCTGCCATTTTTAATGCTGCAAAAAGAGAACATCAATTGCTGCCCAAAAGACTGTGACTTCAGGGGGGCACCACACAAGATGTGCAGACAGGACAAAAATCTTCAAATTTTCAATCAGTCCTCTGTCTTAACAGCTTGAACAAAAATACACACACAACAAAATATTTGTCCAACTGGTATTTGCTTTGGACATCCTCAGTTGATCAGGGGGATGAGAGTTCATCTGGCACGTTTCCAGCTGCACAATAGTTCAGATAAGAGACTGGGACTTTACCCCGCCAACATCCACCACCCGGGCCGGAGTAACCCACAGGCTGGATATGGCTGCAGACTAGGGGGCCCCACCTGGCAGCCCCCCCCCCCCCCCCCCCCCCCCCCCCCCCCCCCCCCCCCCCCCCCCCCGATTGGCCAAAAGTAAAACCAAAAATACAGAATTATGACACGATGTAATATTGAGTTCAACAAAGTTGCTTTTGCACACATCTGTAGTTGGGCAGGTGCGTAGGATATTATCCCAGTCGGGTTGTCATTCAAGTGTGTAAAGAAATCCCAAGGCACTGTCCATTCCACCAACAAACTTTGGTAACACTTCATTTTAGGGATACATCTATTAGCACTAATACATACAATGTTCCTGTATATGTAACTTGTAAAGTACAAAGCAAAATTAAACATTTATTAGGCATGTATTCGCAAATGTCTTGTTCATGCACAATAAGGGATTTATTACCCATTTAATCTTAGTTAGGACCTAGTAGGCCTTAGCATTTGCTTAGTACAGGCCTTATATGCAGGCATTAACGTTGTATGTATTAGTGCTAATGGATGTATCCCTAAAATAAAGTGTTACCCAAACTATAATACAACGTTTCGGTCATCCAACCTTCTTCAGGTAGAAGACTAAAGATAAGAAGGTCGGATGACTGAAACGTCGTATTAAAGTTTGTTGGTGCAATGGACAGTGTGCGGGATTTCTTTACACTTGAATGATGTAATATTGAAAAATGCATCTGTCATGTCACGTATAGTTTTACATCTCGTTAATACTCCTCTCCTTATCTGGATCCTATCCTATCCTGTCTGCTTCTGTCTATGCAAGTTTGTCGCAAAATTTGCCCTCCAGAGGGCCCCACATCCACCTGTTGCTTAGGGGCCCTGGGCCATCTTAATCCGCCCCTGTCCACCACAGTCAATGCTAAGACCAGGCTTCCCCCTCTGCGGCTGCAAGGGTCTTCTCCCCTGCTCAAGGGTCTGTTTCATGTCTGTTTTCACAAGTGGAATGCCATTTTGAAATCAAAATATGATTCCTTACCACACACTGATGTATAGCATCTGTACACATTCAGGTGTATTATTTATTATGTAGACATTGCACCTCTGCATTCATGTAACACAGGTCATGGAGGAAGGCCATGAATGAAGGAACGCTATCTCTTCGGTTTATATCGGTGGACTTGGAGCTGTTTGGCTGTCCATAAGTTATACAACACTTGAAGGAATCATGCGATTGCGAGCACAAGTCTACTCCAACAGGTAGCAGCTGTCTAACGGTGAAGTTTGTTTTGTTTTGTCGCGTCTGTTTTTGTTGTTATTGTTGTTGTTGCTGTAATGACTTCAACATACGGAGGAATACAAAACTCAATCTGAAAGTGATCTTCAATCTGAAACTTTTTTTTGTCTTCCAAGGACTAGTCAAGCGAAGTGATGAGGTTGTCTGGAGCGGTCGTGCTGGTGTTGATCAGCGGTAAGTGGAGTGCTGTGGGCATCTTGACTATGCTGCTCCTGTCTGACACTTCAGGGGGCTACACTAAGAAGCTGGCTCAGGAGAACACCAGGGGAAGTTAAGAGGTAACTTGTAGAGAGTTACTTGTGCACAATCACCAAAATCCACAAAAAGATTACGTAGGCCTATTTTCTGAAAAAAGGTTCGCACACTCCTTTGGATTTTTTTCTTCTTTAAGTTATTTTTTTCTTTTTATTCATTCATTCAATGGCGCCATTGCCATTGAATGAATGAATAAAAACAAAAAGAAAAAATAACTTAAAGTAGAAAAAAATCCAAAGGAGTGTGCGAACCTTTTTATAGAAAATAAGTTTAGAGGTAAATCATCTAATAAAAGAGCCTGGAGTCCTCATTTTCTTGAGGACTCCAGGCTCTTCTATTAGATGATTTACCTCTTATCTTAACTTGGTGTACACCTGAACCAGCTTTTTAGTATAGGCCCCTGTTCTGTTCTGTTTCTTGTTTCTTGTTCTGTTTCAGAAATCTGTTTTATGTGGTTGTCTGTCTGTGTTGTACTACCCAGGCATAAATGATTGGCTTTATTAAAACCACAGGTGCTACTGTGTGGCCTACAATGAAAGACTGTGATGATCACACTGCGATGTCAGTTTGAATTAATATTTGTAAATGTAGTATTTTTTTTATCCAAGAGTGGAAGCTTTTGTTTGTAAAAATGCAATCCTTGCACTGTATATGAAGTAATATTCACACACTTCCTGAATTCAATGACATGCAGGGCAGCCTGAAATGATGAAACTGATTGACAGGAAAATGCTGTTATGTACAGTAAACACCATAAACATCCTTAGTGCCACACAAGCATATTAATCTGTAATTAGATACTTTGTTTAAATGCAGTCGAAAGGTGATAGTGTCCGTCTATTCTATCTATGTGTTGATACTTTAAAAACAAGATCTAATCAACACGGTGGCATTACATATGATGACATCGTACTTGACTTTGGCATGCTGTTGGCAGAAAAGCCTGTTGCCACCATGGCAACTGAGATTTCAGATTAGATACACACACTCAAGTGGTGTGACTATAGCATAAGAAAAGGCATACAGTTATTTGTTATATCTTCCAACCTCTCCCATCTTTTATGACCTGTCCTGTCTCTGCCCCATCTATCATCTCTATCTTTTCCTCTTCAGCAGCAACACTGCCTTTGACTATGAGCTCGCCTTACAGGTTGTTTGTGATGCCACAAGACTAATGCCTCTTTTCCACTGCCAGTTTTCTAGTAGGCCTACAGCTCCACAAAGCATGACTCGGCCTCCACTTTTTGCTTTTTGAATAGGCACGACACAGCTCAATCGTGAAGCAAAAAGTGGCAGCCGAGTCACGCTATGTCGACCTGTAGGTCTACCAGAAAACCGGCAGTAGAAAAGAGGCATAAAGTCATCCCTCTTGGCCTTTAAGAAGTTTGTGAAGGCTTCATATAATTTGTAGACTACTTTACCTGAGTAGAACTTAATATTGCATATAATAACATTGGTCTCTAATGTAATAATGTAAGGTAATGTAAACTAATATATTTTAAATATTTTTTGGTCTTTTTTGACTTTATTCAGGATAGTACAGTGCAGATGGTGGCAGGAAGCGAGTTGGGAGTGAGAGATGGGGAAGGGTCTGCAAAAGGATCCGGCCTGGAATCGAATCCGGGTCCGCCGCATAGCAAACAAGTGCCCTACCATTTATGCCACGGTAGGGCCAAACTAATATACTTTTATGTAATAAAATGTAATACAATGTGATATGTGCTCTACCCAGCGGCCTGTCATGGCTATGAGGCGCACGTGTTGGTGGAGGGCGTGCCGCTGGAGCTGTGGGGGCTGGAGGAGGGGGCAGAGCCCTGGGACGCCCTGAGGGAGCTGGGGGCCGAGATGCACCGCGCCTTCAAACACGCCGTGGGCGGCGAAGTCAGGTGGGTGCCGCTGCCGTTTTGTTACCCATTGTGATGATGTATACCGTGCAGCCGTGGCCTAGTGGTTAGAGAGTTGGTCTTTCAATCTAGGGGTTGCCGGTTCGAATCCCACTTGACCTCTCCCTACATCTCCATCCATGGCTGAAGTGCCCTTGAGCAAGGCACCTAACCCCACATTGCACCAGGGACTGTAACCAATACCTGTAAGTCGCTTTGAATAAATGAAAGCGTCAGCTAAGTGCAATGTAAAAATGTAATGTATACATGGGTTGCATGTTTGTAAACACCCCCAGCTGCTGCTGCGCACACCTGACTGCACTCTTCAACCTCAGATTGTTGGAAACTGCTGTCACACAAAAAATGAGCTCACGAGGTTGGCTGCTTAGCATCTTGCCCCTCCTCACAACACTGATGTTTGTTAACGTGAAACCTACGTATGTACTGTATACCCAGACCCTTTATGCAAATGTTGGCCTATATCAGGGATGTCGACTCGGGGGGCCAGGGGGCCAAATTTGGCACAGGGAGTCATTCTATTTGGCCTGCGAGATCATTCCAAATGTTTGCCCACATACACCATTAAAGGATAACTCCAGCCAATTTGTAATGCTCACACTACCCTGGACTTGTCAGTACCTGAGATTTTTTTTTCTTCTTCAGCCTTTTCCGAGGTCCTGGTCATTGTTATAGGGACAGTTGTTTGTTTACATTAAATGTTCTTAACCTAGGCCTACTCCAAATATTTTCCCAAAAGGTATCGCTGTTTGCTAGTTGTCTGCTGATGTTGCATAACCTTTTGGATGTTTTTGGGAATAAATAAAAATGTTTTTTTGAAATGTAAACAAACAGCTGTCCCCATTACAATGACCAGGATCTCGGAAAAGGCTGAAGAAGAAAAGAAAATCTCAGGTACTGACAAGTCCAGGGTAGTGTGAGCATTACAACTGGATGTTGAAATTGGCTGGAGTTAGTTATCCTTTAAAGCAAGTGAATACGGACCAGTAACATCTCACACTCGTATACTGCAGAATATGTGCAGGGCTGGCTCCTTTGATCTACTATATATGATTGGAGTGAGTGTTTGTGAACTTTGCCTTTGAGTATTACACTAAACACACGCAAACACACCTTTTTAATTTTTATTTATTTATTTATTCATTTTTTTTTTTTTTTTAAAAAAAGTTGAGTTCGGCCCATGACTTTGTCCAGATATTAATTTTGGCCCACTGTGAATTTGGCATCCCTATACAGGTATATACTGTATCTTTGTACAGTGTTTACAAACAAATGTGCAGATAGATACGAGTTACCAGGGAGTGTAGTAGTTTGGTAATGTGCACACTGTCGATTGTGCAATGTACACAGACAAGAGGATCTATGTTGACACACTCAGCTGTGTTAGGAAAGCCCGACATTGAGCTGTGCCACAAAAAAAACATCTTTGCTGTCCATCTTGTGCAACATGTGTCTCGTCAGTTCGGCAAGGCCGAAGAACACTTGCACACAGAGCCCAAGGGCAAAACACTGATAGGGCCCCCACCACCAATGCAAGAGAGCCCTTGGCCCGGGTGCATATTCCCCACTCGGAGGTAGTGGCCATGGCGGACGGTCGGAGGGTGTGCGTGGCGTACACTTTCCCAAAGTCTAGTGCATTAGCCCTGGAAGTCTGTCAGCCTAATAAGTCACGCCCAGTGATTGGATACTACGCAGACTTCACCATACAGTAGAGTATCCAATCACTGGGTGTGATTACGAAGGCTGATACACTTGGAAGGGCACACACTAGACTTTGAGAAATGGCCAATGTCCATCACGGTATTCTTATGTGCCTTTGCCTGTATTCTTCAAGCAATGAGATCTCGGAGGGTGTGGACATGGCGGTGCGTCTGGGCCTATCGCTGGTGAGCGAGGTGCGGGACTCGAGCGAGGGCGTGTGGGAGCAGATCTCGGAGGAGGCGGAGCGGCTGGCCAGCCAGCTGGAGGAGGAGACGCGGCGGCGCGTGGTGGCCATCGAGAGCCACGCCGAGGCCTACGCCAGCGAGGTGCGTTTGGCGGGGAAAAGACTTCTTGCTACATCAGCGGTGCCCAAAACGGGCAAGTCGGGACCCCTAGGGTGCAAAGAGGGTCCTGGCAGGAAAAAATTGGGTACCACTGTGCTACATACAGCATATTCTGACATTAGGGGAATGGGGTATAGTGGTGTGTGGGGGATATTGTCTTAGCACACTTTGGGCCCCTTATGTCTATTGTCTATATGTTTGTTCTTGAGGAGATGTGTAACGGTCAGCACTTGAGTTACCCCTGGGGGATATAAAGTTTACCTTGCCCCAGTACCAATTAAGCATCGTTGCAATGCCACAGCATTGTAAACGGTGTCAATGTACTGTATGTTTGTAATTGTAGGCTATATGAGATGTCAGTCACATAAGATCTGACTATGGCTGAACCTGAAGAAATGGACTTGTCCGATGTGAAAACAAATACCTGTATCCGTATGGGCCAATAACTTGACTTGACTTGAAAGCTTTAATGTCCTTAAAAAGGCAATTTGTCTTACAGCACAGCAGAATGACATAAAACACATAGGCCAAAAAAAACCCACACAGGAATAGGAATCTAATCCAGTGTTTCCCAACCAGGGGTACGTGTACCACTAGGGGTACGCGAACACACTGCAGGGGGTACTTGGAAAAATGTTACTACAATAACAAATGTATGGACACTGGGATAGAGAAAACGATATACAGTAGAACATGAATTAGGGGGTACTCATGGCACAACTTAGAGTCTTAGGGGGTACACGAGACAAAAAAGGTTGAGAAAACATGAATTAGGGGGTACTCATGGCACAATGTAGAGGCTTAGGGGGTACGTGAGACAAAAAAGGTTGGGAAACATTGATCTAATCCATCAATCTAATCGATCAGGTGCGGCGTAAGATCGACCAGAACCTGCTGGAGATCCAGAGGAACACGGTGCCCGTGGTGCACACCTTCCGCGGACAGCTGGAGCAGACCGCCCTCAACATCCGCAAGAGCGCCCAGTCACTCCTCGGAGGCTTCGCCACACTCTGGGAGTCCGAGTGAAGAAGACATTGGGTCTTTCTCAAAACCTAGCCCAGTGTCCTTCCAAGTGTATCAGCCTAATTAGTCACGCCCAGTGATTGGATACTTTTTGGTGAACTCTACAGAATATCCAATCACTGGGTGTGACTAATAAAGGGTATCCAATCACTGGGCGTGACTTATTAGGCTGATACACTTGGAAGGACACTGGCCTAGGCTTTGAGATTGACCCACTATCAGGGGCGTTTGTGATGGCACATGGCTCCTTTTGCTGTGCAAGCGCGTATGCACACTTTGCCATTTCAGTACATTTTAGAATGCATTTGAAATGGCAAAGTAGGCATGCGTGCTGCACAGCAAAAGCAGCAATGCGCCATCACGAACGCAGCCAGAGAGTTTGTCATGGGTTACATTCCATTATCCTATGGGTGCATTCCAATATGTACACTCCCGTCCTCCACTTGTGCTTGTGGCCTCGCCCCGCCTCCTGGCCCTGCCTCCATGTAGAAAGCAATTAAGTTTCCCAGCTGTCAGCCTAGCCACAACAACTTTTGGGGGACTGTTTTTCATTCACCATCCCAGTTGCAAATGAGAAAATGACATTGGACTTGTGCTTTTGCAAGATATTGAATTAATTTTCTGTCGCCAGTGACATCATCATGAGGTCACAAGCAGGCAAGTGAGCAAGGGAGGATGGAAGTCCGCAGATTGGAATCCACCCTATGACTACCGTCCTCCTTGACCTGTGCTTGTTTCCCCACAGTCAGTTTCCCTGCTGTCAGCCAAGCGGCCACAACTTTTGTTAGACTTTTCCCCATTCAAACCCCTCAATTGTAAATGCAAAAAAAGTTCTTTGAATTGCGCTTTTGCGAGTCAATGGTGTTGCCACAAGCACAAGGGAAGATGGGAGTTAAGAAAATGGAAAGAACCCATGCTGTTTTATTTTGGCTGCTTTGTATTATAACTTTCAGGCTGGACCATAGATGAAGTTTTATGTAGATTTAGAGGGACATGTCTGTAGACTTGCAGACACGATGAATTGAATAGCCAAAATAAATTAACATCCGCATTGGATTTGGTTGTTTTGAGTCCCTTATCATGGTGTATAGGCTACGAGGTAAAATAAATTCTACTAAGTATTAGTAGAATTGAAAAAAAAAAAGTTTTATTTATTTCTCATTTTTGGCAGGCCCACATTGTAGTGGTTGATACATTCAGGCTGGGCCACAACATAGTTGCTTTGTAGATATATTATTTAACTTAGTGCCTGTAGATTTCTGGCAAATTAAATAAACACATGAACTCTGCATTGGCTTTGGTTATTTTGAGTCGTTTAGCAAGGTGTAGGTAATCCAATTGTACCCAAACTGGGGGTCGGGGGGGTCACAGACAATATTGATTTGTAAGGTCAATAAGTGTATTGACAGCTTTCGTGTAGGGAATTTAAAAATTACAATTTAGCTAATTTGAAAAGGAGAACAATTTTTACCATTTGGAATATGACCGGGCAAGAGGGGGGGTTGTGAAAATATTGTCAGGTCAAAAAGGGGGGACCCCAGGAAAAAAAAGTTTGGGAACCACTGAGGCTGGTCTCCCCTCAAAAGAATAACACTGCATAGTCCAACATTTTCAAAAGAAACTTCATTTATCTTTGTTCCCCAGCAGATATGTACAGGTAATACATATACATACATATATATTTATACATATTTATGTATTTCATATATATATTTGGCATGATGGAAAAAAGGTTGATAAAAATTTAAACGTTGGAAACAAACAAATAAACAAAACAAAAACTAACAAAACGATGTACCATTGGAACATTACAGAGCATGGAGGCCCAATGAAGATCAAACCGTACAAAATAATAGAAAAGAAAAAAACAAACTCCGGAGCAAAAACAAAAACACAACGTAACAAAACGGTTATACTAAAAAAAAATATGATGTAACTGGATAGCATCTCGTGCATACACATTTGAAATAGATCTCTCTGAGATTTCGAGGTGTACAGTATAGTAGTAGTCGAGCTCTTCTTGCTCAGCGTCATTTTCAAGTCCATCAGATCCAACCCTCCCTTTGCCATAACCCCCCTCCAAAGGTTGACCAGGAGGTTGTCCCAAGAACATGGTTAAGTGATAAACCAGGCTCAGTTAACCTGCAGGAAGTAGTGAACCTGCTAATAGATATACCTGCATGCATTATCTAGTTAAGAAAATGAGGACTCCAGGCTCTTCAATTAGATGATGTACCTCTACCACAAGGTTAACTTCACCTGGTTTACTACTGAACCAGCTTCTTAGTATACCCCCCAGCTCTTCACAGTAACGCCCACCTATATACATGACAGGGACAGACACACAGTACAGTCAGGTGCTTGACACAGAGACTTCCAGCGACATTATGACATCTCTTCTCCAGGCACAGCGTCTGATGAGGAGAAGAGGAGGAGGAGGAGGAAAAGGAGGACGGGCATCTCCTTCGCATCTTTAACAGATTCATCTTCGTCACGAAAAAGAGAGAGCAAAAGATGGAAGGCAGAAATAATAATAATAAAAAAACCCAAACAAGAACGTGGCAATAAAAGAGCTGTCATGTTTGAAGACACACACACACCTTTAGGGCGATGGAAACGAGCGCTATCAGGAGGAAAAGGTTTTGCTAGCATCAGGAGATCAGGAGAGAGAGTTTTGCTACCAGTCAATGCACGGTTGTGGTTTAGTCAGTTTTGTCAGTCCGGGGTCTACTATGTTAACCAGTCTGAGAGTCAGTGGTGTCAAATGGGCCATTAGTGCGGCCCGCTGTAGAGTCCATGAGGTGGAAGGAGGATGCCAGTCAGTGATGGGCAACCTGCATTCAGAATCTACAAATCCAGTGCCACACATTGCAAATTACATGGTTAATAACCTGTCCAATTCAACCAGGCGATTGCCTAATTGGACAGGTAAAAATTAAGTCATTTGGAATATGTGGCACTGGATTTGTAGCTTGTGAATCCAGGCTGCCCATCACTGCAAGCCGTGCCAGGCGTACCAAGCCGTCCCAGGTGTGGAGCGCAGGCAGGCGGGTTGGCGAGCAGGTGGTCGGGCCTAGCCGATGGTGATGCCAAATCCGCACTGGAACTTGTTCTTGCGGTGGTTGAGGAACGCGCCCAGGGCCAGCGTGAGGGGGAGGGGCAGAAGCTTCTTCTCCAGCGTGGCACCCACCACCCAGTTACTGTCGACGGAGCCTGGAGAGAGACAGACAGGTAGGTAAGTAAGTATGCCCTTTATTAGATAGTAGATAGTAGTAGCTTTATTGTCCCCCATGGGGGAAATTTCTTCTAGTGAGAGGAGCGTAAGACATGAAAACAAACACAATACAGTCAGATTACCAAGCACATTTACCCCTAGCAACACAGACATACCGGTACGTAAAACCATCACCACAGCCACCACCAAGTAACTCTCAACTGAGCGTGGATAGAGAGAGAGAGAAGTAACACTATTACTGTCAACGGAGCCTGGGCTCGCACTCACGCACGCGCACAAGTTAAACACTTGAAAATATCACCACCATCAGTCTCAAAGGCCGTTATAAAAGGTTGATTGCAAGCGATTCAATATTTTTTCAGAATTGCCTTTTGATTACACAGCAACCGTGCCATAAGGGTTTGAAAACGCAAAAGACTCCTTCAGAGGGGAGTTTTGAAGACGAACCAGGCTGCGTCTACGTCCAAACGGCAAAACAAGGAAAATATGTTCACGTTGCAATCCACCTGCTCGTCACAATTTCAGACCCCAACCGTGCGGTTGCCATGTGTATGAAAGACACTTCCTAGAAAATATTCTGTCGTCTTCACCAGCAACTGTCCTCGAACATTAAGAGGACGAGATACCACTTTTGTGTCGTCTGTTTTGATCATTTCCATATAAACGGAGCCTTACCCTTGAAGAGCAAGTTGGCTTTGGGCAGATCCAGCTGGTAGCCAAACGTCACACTAGTGTCCTGCATGCGAGCACTGGCCTCAAACTCCACACCCAGCTGGAGCTGAAAAGGCACAGAATACAATACAATGGACTCACTAAACAGAACAAAATATAACAGTGAAATACAGTTGCATAGAACAGAGTAGAACATCATTTACGGGTTGGTTCTTTCAATGGAATTGGGAACTCGAGCAATATAGCACAAGCACCCAACGACATTATTGAACAGCTAGAAGTGTATGAATGAATAATAAATAAGAGTGCAGATCAAAATGCTACTGCAGATGATGGATATATATGAATGTCAGGAATTATAAACTTTCTGTGAGCTTAAAATATGCAGAGGGGTTATCAGGGTTATCAGTAACACTAATGCACACAAATCAATATCTCTACAGAACGTGACTGACAAAGACCTACACATCACCAATCGAAAATCAAAGAAAAACTGTTTAGTTTCCACGGTGGGTGCCCGGGCAGGCAGACACACTCACAGACCTCTTACCGTGTCATTAGCCTTGTGGTAATAGGAGCAGTGTGCACCAGCTCCCCCTAGTGTCATTGTGGCGATAAAGTTGCTTCCTTGAAAAGGAGAAAAACACAAAACCAACAACATATCAAAGTCATGTAGAAGCCATATGATTGACATGTATGCTAGGGGTGGGGTGGGGGGGGATACACTATCCAGTTTTAACCAAACCCAAACAGAACGCACACACATACACCAGTGCTAACATACGCACACCAACCCACCCCTCTATTAAAATTATAACCCTTCATAACCTTTTTTCCCAGATATAAACAAAAGATATAACAATCATTAGTGAAACAATACACAGTATACATTGTAGTGTCATAATGTCGAATGTAATAGTCTTCTAGGTGGTCCTACTCCATAAGTGTTGAACAAACACAACAACATTTAGGAGTTGTTTATACATGGTTTACAAGCTGTTTACACATCGGTTTCTGCCTCACCAAATTTACACGTACACCAAGTTTTAGAAAGTGCATTTAAAACTCTGGTTTAAAAAAAAAAAAAAAAAAATCACTTTAGGGGGATAAAATGTCACAATGGAGTTTTTATTTGTATCCACATGTAGTGTTTACATGTATATGCATAAAAAAAAAATCTGATTTTATAAATATCCGCACACGTGTAACAACACCTACAGCAAGTCCACGCCTGGGCCTGGTGCAGCACCTGAGCTCACCTGCGTCTCGTCTGGCCAGGGACGTGACTGAGCTCACTGTCTGACTCTGATTTTTCATCTTTCATCCGATTCCTTTTTTTTTTTTCTTAATCTTTTTTCTCTCTGTTTCTTTTGTATTGTTGTTGTTAAATCTAACTGTTAGGCACATGGGGATGCATATCTTGTTCGACTTGTGCTATACAAAAGTTGTTATTACTCTTACCTGTGTATCGTCCAGCCAGGGACATGACCGTGCCCTCCTCCCCCGGCCGCCGGTGGTACACCAGCTCACCGCCCAGCGCCAGAGACGGCGTGATGGACTGCAGATAATGGGCTACAAGGATACCTGGAAGAAAGGAGGATAAAAAGAAAGAAAGAAAGAAAGAAAGACAGAAAGAGAGACAGAAATAGAGAGGGGGGGGGATAAGATAAAGAAGGAACATGGTGAAAAAGAGAGATGTTTATGTGATATGGATGGAATCCAACAGCTAGGAGGGATCGCGGGTGGAGAAAAAAAGGGGATGCATACAACAAAGGACATTATGGGACATAACAAGCAGGGCTCGGATTTTATGTCCAAAAGTTTTGAGATATTTGATATGTTAAAGGGACACTGTGACAGATTTTTAGTTGTTTATTTCCAGAATTCAAGCTGCCCAATGTTACCTTTTTCATGAATACTTACCACCACCATCAAATTCTAAGCATTCATTATGACTGGAAAAATTGCACTTTTCCTACATGAAAGGGGGGATCGTCTCCATGGTCCGCCAATTTGAATTTCCAAAAATAGCCATCTTTAGCTGCAAAAATGACTCTACTTGGACCATACTAGAAAATATTGGTTTATTACTTAGTAAACTTTCGTGTAAAGATCAAATTTGGCAATAGGCAGCCCAGTTTCACTGAGCAGCATAGTTGCAGTACCTTTTTTGACCATTTCCTGCACAGTGTCCCTTTAAATATATAAACGGTCTGTAACACCTTTATTAGCCAAATTGCTACAAGTGAATGGATGCAAATAAAAGCATCACTATTTCTTCCTACAAAGTAATAAAGTACAGTATGTTTGAGTCATCCATGTAACGGTTTCAAAAGGCATTTCCCCCCTTATGTTCAAAGTTTGCATAGTAACTGGACACTGACTTCATAGCGCATTATGTAAGGGATAATGTATTGTCCACACGTGACTATAGGAAAATATTTGCCCGACGAGGCGAATAACACCCCCCGACGCCGAAGGCGGAGGGGTGTTATTCCGCTTCGAAGGGAAATATTTTCCTATAGTCACATGTTGACAATACATTATCCCGCTTATTATACGGCTTTTACCAACATTAGAAAACATAAATAGTTAACAAGTAGTTTAAAATAACATGTTTATTGCCATTTTATAGCGTGCGCAAAGAAAGATAGTTCGTGGAACGCTCATAATTTAAAAAGGTTACCAAGCAACAGAGTTTGGCTACTTTCTAACTTGTTACAGCCACGTTGCGCTTCATACTGTTTGCAGGCTGCCTCGTTCACTGCGCGATATCTAGGCTACTAAACCTGGGTTCTTAACAGGAATATTTATATCTAATCGGCGACAGTAGGCTATTCCAGAAAAAAGCATAGCAACCCAAGCACTGCTGTGCGCCCTGACCATGCTGTGCGCTGGATGGTTGGCTGGAGGAGGCAACTTCTAGCCTACAGGCTACACCCTTAAGGAAACTGTCAACGAACTCCTCACTTGTAAAAAAAAAAAAATGAAATAAAAAATACTAGGCAATAGTGTTAATAAAAGATGTCACGACAGCGGCCGGCGGACAGTGACAGTTTGCTTTGTTGGAACAGCAACACTCGGACATGAAATGTTGCTGATGAATCCTGATGGGCTACCACTCTGCCTTTTTTGTTATTAACTTCGTCAGGATGACATATCTGTTAAAATTAATCGCTGAATGAGAGTTCTAGTGTTGTTGCAATTCGTCTTGAGACGTTTGAGAAGTGGTTGGTTACCGGAGCATCAGTGGGTTATCAGCAGCGTGCGTTAATCGCGCTGCTGCCATTCTGCTAAAAATCAGAAGGCAAGACATATCAGTGAAGATATGACCGATCTACTTGCGGAGTGATCTCTGAAGTGACCAAACTCGTTGCCATTGGCAGCGGGTATTATTAGGTGGGCATTACAGAAAAGTAGTGACCACCGAACGTTGGGTCCGCCCATTGAAAGTGAATGGGAGCTCTTGCACCATTCTAGAATGCCGTATAATAAGGGGAAATAAATAATAATAATAATCATCATCATTTTTATTTGGACTGCCTTTCAACCCAAGGACACTTTACAGGGCAGAATGGTTACATTGTCACGTGTTAAGTAAGTAGAGGAAGTAGGTTCCTGCTTACCAGATCCCACGAGCACGTCCGGGTTGCCAAACGTCACGGCCGCTGTAAAGTCCTCTCCTCTGAACTCTGCGTCAGTCTGCCAGTTCACAAACTTCTGCTGCTGCGTCTGTTTGCGTCACAGGAATTGAGAGTTTGAAATATAAAGCTATGAGCAAGATCTTCAACCTCAACAACACACGGTAAAATGCATACACACACAAACAGATACGAACACACACAGATACACAAATTACCTGTAGGGCCACTTTAGAGCGTATTCTGTCTGTGACCTGGTGAATGATCTGTGCATTTAGACTTCCGCTGTTGTCCATGTCTCCCACCATTACAGGATACGACTAAAGCACAAGTGGACAGACAAACAAGCAGAGTTACTCCATCATACGCACAAGTATAGCTTTGAAAAAATGATGAATGCACCAATGAAATGTATTGGCAGACTGTGTACAAATTAGGTGTGGCGAAAATGTTAAAAAAATCTTAACCGGCTACTGAGTTTCATTAACGGGTGGTTTACCGGTAATCTTAAATAATACAACGTCCACCTGCCTGATATGCACAGCACTGAAATGTTTATTTTATTTTATTTTTCACATAAACCTTTTTTTTAGCTGCACAGACAGGACCCATGTCACCTCATGTCCAGCGGCGTACAAATAGAAACTATTGGCTCTGTGCTGTGGTTGCGCTAATTCCGCTATGGGACGACTCATGCTCACATTTATCATATTTAGATATTGGGTACTCAGGACACTCAAGTATGGCCAGCAAGCACACAGCAATCACGTGTGAAATTGTAATATGAAATCGTGTGATCAAAAGACCAAGTCCCTAACTAGTAGTCCACAGCAGATGAGGTGAGGCCAGGGGGATATATGGATGTAGCCAGGGAGACGATGGAAGAGGAGAGGTGAGGCCCCGGCCGTGGCTGAAACAATTAGGGCATTGACTGTTACACCTAGGACCACAGTTCGATTCCTGGGTCCGAGGTCATTTCCCCCCCCTGTCACCATCTCACACTGTCCTTACTAATTTAGGCATAAAAGCCCCTAAAATACATTTCAAAAAAGAGAAAGTGGAGAAGAAGAGAGAGAAGGGAAAGGAAAATAAGAAGGAGGAGAGGTAGAGTACCTCAGCGGGACCCGTCTGCTTGGCTCCCACGTACGTGGCCCCAAACCGGTAACTGGAATCTCCCAGAGTGCTCAGCATGACAGTGTGGTTCACCTTGGGAAAGACAAGAGACCGAAGACGAGAGGCAAGGTCAGTCAGACTCAAAGTCAAGGAGTCTGTACTTTCCCCAAAAGGACAACTTCTGAATGTACAAACTGACCAAACGCTGCAGCAAAAGCAGAAATAGAACAGTAATTCAAAGAAATATAGTAATAATGAGATGAATAGAAAGCAGCCAGGAGGCATGGGGATTAATGCACCATACTGCAAATACGGGGCTAGGAGATTTATTTCGCCTTAATTATGATAGATCAGTGAAGATTGGATAGGAAAGTGGTGAGAGAGAGACAGGGTAGTAGGGATGGTATCGGTTTCGGTATCGGCACCCGATACGGCTCATTATACTCGTCCTCGTCAAGCACTTGCCGATACCAGGAACGATACTGCTATTACACAAAACAATGCAAAATCTTGTCACATTCTGTGGACTTGAAAGCATTATGGAAAAAGTGCCACCTCATACATTTACTAACATTTAAATCTACATGGAAATGGACAATAAAAATATCACAGGTGGAAAAAAACAAGGCCATACATTTATTTTCATTGTATTTTGGTGGTAAAAGGTATCAGTATCGGTACTCGGTATCGGCAAGAACACACATTAATGTACTCGTACTTGTATCGGTTTTCAAAAAAGTGGTATCGGTGCATCCCTACAGGGTAGGGCTGGGAAATTAGTAGGCCGAACTCAAACCCGGATCCCCCGGTACACGGAAAGGATGTTCCATGCAGAGCATCACAGCACCCCGTCCCACCTGGACTTAGATTTGAGTCTGATCCATGGCCATTTCCTGAGCCTTTCCCCATCTCTCTCCCGCTAATTTCCTGTTTCGTTCTCTCACAAACACACTTTCCTATCAATAGAGGCAAAAATTCCCTAAATATATATAAAAAGGGCATTGGGAGGACAATATTGGCAGTCAATGTCATCAAGAGAGAAGCTATGCTTCGGTTAATGATTAGGAGCTATGATACAGTTTGGCGTGCATTCCTCAAACACTAACGTAGTCCTCTGATCTGATCAATATGCACACCAATAATTCCGGTAAATAACTACTGGTACAACAATGCTCTTGCAAGTCAGATGTAAATGTAAGAACTTCAAAGTCAAAACGAGTGCATAGATTTCCACAGCATCACGCAAGTCAAAACACGATACATCTACTGCGTATTCTGTGCACTTCCACTGTGCTGCTCCATTCTAAGCCCTTTTTCAAGGACAGCTTATTTGCACAGAGGGTCTGAAGCCTAGGGGCTATGAATACACACTACAGTGTTTTTCCTAGAATTAATCAAAAGACCTCAAGTGGAAGCAACAGAAACTTTCAGGCTAAAACTTAAAGGGGTATGCCACTACCACAGCATGTCGCTAAGCTACCGAAAGTCAATGCATCCGTGTAGCATGCTACAATGCTACACGGATCCACTGACTTTCAGTAGCTTAGCGACATATTCCCTCTTTTAACTTCTCTTAAAGCAAGACAACGCTTAACATGAAAAATAAGACACTTTACCATCTTTATAAACCCCAGCCAACGATTTTAACTGCATTAAGCCCCAAAATAGTGGCATACCCCTTTAACTCTTCACTAACATCGCTAGAATGAAAGATTGCACAAGGATGCAATAGAGACTCATACTCCTACGCACTACAACTGGCCATGCTTACAACATCTTTCACCAAAACCATATAGAAAAAAATCCTCACAGGAACAAGAGTTAAACGCAGTTGATTAGACAGGGAACAGAAAAACAGAAGGAGAATGTCCTTATCTGTCAGTTGCTGTGAGTGTGCGACTGACCTGAAAATAGTTGCTAAGTCCCTTGTTGACAGTCAGCCTCACTCCTTCCATCTGCATGGGGAAGACCTCTACAGGGAAAGAAGGAGTCGGGAAATTTAAGTTTAAGCACAATACAATACATCACATCACACCATCACATCATTACAGCTCTGACATTTTGTGTTTTTTTCAAAGGTCAAGCATCCACCTCAGGCATCTGTCATTCTAAATGCTAAAACCTGGAAGTCTTCTGACTTCCAGTGAATTAGCAGCTACAATTTATTACAGCCTCAATACAGACTTGAAGGATGATATTTGAGGTGCAGTACAAACCAACAACATATGCACGGCCATTTGGGGCAAAAATGTCAAAGGCCGTATCAGGACATCACTGCGAAGAGTTATGAAACAATATGATGGTGACCGTTAAAACCTTTGGGGAGAGTGCACTTCTGTATTGAGCAGGGCTTCCTAGCATTGTCTGAAGACCAAAGATACCCTACCAGAGAGAGCAAGCCACATGCAACCCAAAAACTGCAACGGTTTGGTGACAGTGTCAAGAGTACACTATTGCTGTGAGTGAGTAAATAACTGGTCATAACAGTCTTCAATTGCTCCTGATAGGACTACACCAATGGCCTCTCACTAACCTTTGCACTTGCGGTGACACTCCTCGAAGGCTCCAGGGTTGGGCAGCGGGGTCTCCGACTCTGAGGCCGGGGTGGTGGAGGCTCCACCGGGCGAGACAGGTGACACGGGGGGCATGGTGAAGCCTGGGGGCACGGAGACCAGACCGGCCCCACCTGCACTGCCGCCCGGAGGTGGCACTGGTGGGCTCGGAGAACTGGCAGCTAGCACACTGCCCATGCTGAAGGAGAGGGAGAGGGAGAACGAAACGAATGAATGAATGAATGAATGGCCGATTGAATGAATGAGCTAAGACGCTGTGAAGTACCGAAGCAGTTGGGTTGAATACTAATGATGATTCATATTTGTATTTAACCAATTGCATTTCAGGCAGATTACGTACTGCATTTACAGTGAAGATAGTAAATGGTCATGACATTGGCCACTGAGTGTCAATGTAGGCTAGCTACAATGGAATCAGCTACCCTTTAATGATGAAAATGTTTAGCCTGATTCGCAATACTCCAATACCAGCAATCAGATTAGGACATACGGAAATCTGTCAGAGGAACGAACATTGGTCTATCAAATCTGAACCCATCTTGCTTCCAAGCAAGACATCACCTGTCCAAGCAAGGATAGGTAACGAGTAATGACCAATGAATTAGCTAGCTACCCAGCTAGCTATGCTTTGCTTTCCCCGAAGGAAGACACAACGCATACACCTAAATCCAATAACCAAAGGAAAGTTTGCTTCATGATTAATTTCCGTCATTGCCACGTTTTTATAAACCCCGTGATATAAAATTTGATACTCACGTTGTGACTCAGAAGAGAAGGACGATACAACACCCGGCAGCAGAGCAGTCACGAAGTGGTAAACCAGCATGAGTTTTCAACACTGGTCCCGCCTTCCTTTGGTAGCAGGACATTTGATTGGACAGTCAGCACAACCGTTGAACAATGTGTTGCCTTTTCACCTGTCAATCCATACAGCCTAGACAAGCATGTGCGATTGATACCGGAGACGTGGGCGTGTCTTAACGTGCGATTTGACTTGGTGGATGTGATGCAAGTGAAATGTGCAAAGGTGGTTGGGTCCAAAAGCTCAAAGGAGGTGGGTCTTAAGAGTAACACTTCAGTCGATTGGGTTACAAAATGCGTCAAGACAGCTTGGTTGAGGAGTGGAATGATTTTTTTTGGTCCATGAGGTAAGATTTCCCCCTGAAGGTCATGATAGAACTGTTGGGGCCTGTCGTTCTACCCTATGGATCTTGATTTTCAACACATGACATGGCAGTAACAACTATGTTCACCCATCATTGAAAATTATGCAGTTTTAGTACAGTGTCCAGCTGGATATTTAATACCATTCAGTCACATAGTATTATTTGAATGAAAGATACTGTATACAAAATACAGCCATTCAGTAGGCCTAGGCCTCATTCACTGATGTCTACAGACAGAACTAAAAACAAGACACACAGGCGTTTAGTTGCAGTCAATTGTCTCAATTTTTTATTTTGTCAAAACCTTTTGTATCTTTTCTGTTAACACAAGTCATTTCGATGAGAGAGGTAGAAGAGAAAAAGAAAACATGACAATCAAATGAGGTGGTAGGCCTATGGCTGGTGACATTACCTTCAACACAAGAGGGGAAAAAAAAGAAACATTTTCACATACCAAATCAATATGCCAAAAATATTGGGAAGAACATCTAAACCACAAAATAAAAAAATGAAAATAAAATTAAGACATTTGGGTTGAGACTGGTCCAACTAGGTCTATCTCCCTGCTCCAAAACACAGGACGTGTGGGGAACAAGGTCAGTGTCAGACCCAGAAAGCTTCTCGGCTGTAAAGAAATTATAATACTGAGCTGGTGACCTAGTTCAATAAAAGTTCTACCTCTCTCATTCACATTCTGGTTTGACATATTCCAATTGTTTCTCATTTTGTTTTTTTAAGAACAGAGAAGGAAAATGTTTAAAAGAAAGAAAGAAAAAAACTCCACCAAAAATGTAACCATCTCCACTCAAAAAAAATAAAAAAAAAATGGAATTGGAATAAACTGAACTTTGCCCCCACCATGTTTTACTTGGGGCTGTTATACACAGACATACAACAGTTCACATTATTCATGGGGCACCAAATTTAGACATTAGGGTTTGTATTGGTCAAAATTAAAATAAAATAAAAAGAAATAATTTAAACATTTTGCACACTTTTTTAGACACTTGTCCTTTAACGGGCAAGCAGACGTTTTTTCAATATGGTGGGGTTAATCAAATTTGCGTAATTGAACAAATACTAGGCTCTCATCACTGGACTGGAGGGGATCCAATGTTTTGTCTGAGAGATTCCAAAGCCGTGACCCAATTTCGGCTATGGGAATGTTTTAATCCAAGTTTAACTTCCTGTTTGGAAGACAAATGTCTATTGAAACTAATGTTTGGATTTTTTCTTCTTCTCCATGGTGTGCAAAACACTTGCACCCTCCACTACCTCCAAGACACCCACACAGGTACTTTGACTGACACACACACACACACACACACACACACACACACACACACACACACACACACACACACACACACACACACACACACACACACACACACACACACACACACACACACACACACACACACACACACACACACACACACACACACACACACACACACACACACACACACACACACACACACACACACACACACACACGACTGTTTGCCACAGCCAAACATTCCATTTCAGGCAACGAGTGGCTACCACACAGTTAAGTCATCATCACACACACACGCACACACACACACACACACACACAGTTCAACATCTCCAACACACACACACAGTTTAAACTCACTCACACACAGCCAACTTACAATCCAAAAGCCACAGAGCTCCTAACATTAAGCCCACACAGCCACTCTTCGCAGGGAACGATACAGCATTCTTTCACAGATTCTTGGGTTTTGATTTCTCACTCACTCCCACAGAAACATTCACACTTGAGTTTTTGTTCTCGCTCCCCTCACACTACCATACATTTTCTAGACTTTCAATCACACAGTACAGATACAGACGTGCTTCCATCCGTCCACCCACCATTGTAATACATTCACACTTTTTGGTTTTCATGAGTCCTGAAAATGAGCTTTTTTTAAAATATTGTTTCTAAACCCAACTTGGACCCAACCATGTCTGGTCCAAAACCGGCTCATTCTTTGCTTTTCAAACCTGTAAACGGCAAAAATTACTCTGTAAACAAGTCTGCATTTACAGGTCCCCGCTTTACCAGATGACAACCCCCCTTCAAGGACAATACACCAAAGTCCCAACCCCTGACTAAGCTTGTCGTAGGTCGGTGCGGGAAGGGTGCAAGGCAGGGCCAGGAGGGATTTTGGTTAAAAGAAAGACAAGACAGGCACGTTTGCAGAGCTTGCCATGCACTTTCTTGGAAACTTACACAAAAAAAATTAACTCCTCGACTGGCTACAACCCTACGAAAATCTTCAGCAGTACCGATCCAATAGGCGTCAACCATACAACACCTCTGATGGCCAACAATCTCCCTGTACAACTTCTTCACCCTGAAAAGCCACTGGCACAACACCAGGTCCAATAAGCTGCAGATCTGTTGATGCACCTCCCCAAAGCACACGGCCAGGGGCCTGTACTACGACGCTGGTTCAGGAGTAAACCAGGTGAAGTGAAGAGGTAAATCATCCAATATAGAAGCCCGGAGTCCTCATGTTCTTAAGAATATGAGGACTCCAGGCTTCTATATTAGATGATTTACCTCTTGAGTCCTCATGTTCTTAAGAATATGGAGGACTCTGGACTTTTCTATTACATTATTTACCTCTTAACGTAACCCGCTTTACTCCTGAACCAGCTTCCTAGTACCCTCTGATGTCATTTTACAATTTACCATCGAGGAAACGAATCCCCAATCAAGACCCCCTACAATTGCCCCTCATCCCCAACCCCACTCGCTCACACGCATACTTGGCTCAAGCGCACCCCCACCCCACATACCCCTTCTGCCCACAGCCAACCCACCCCACCCCACCCCTCCAACCAGAGGGGTATACACCAAGAAGCTGGTTCAGGAGTAAACCAGGTTGAAAGGGAAATCATCCAATACTCGGTATACTCCTGAACCAGCTTGTTAGTATAGGCCCCTGGCTTACGCTGCGTGCTCCCTGCCACTCCATCAATATTTGGCCCACCTCTCCTGTGCTAGCCCCGCTCACTTTTGGCAATACGCATCACTTCTCAGCCCAACCACAAAAACAACATTTCACTAACCCACCCGAGACCCAAGCCAACCCCTGCCCTCCCCCCTCCAAAAATAATAACGTTTCCCACACCCTCCCCTCCTAAACCCTACCCCCCCACTACGTTCACCTGCAGCAGGGAAAAAGACCAAACTTAAAAAAGTACGTCACAGCTGCCAGTTAGAATATGCTACAGTTTATGCTTCAGAAGAGCGCAAAAACCCCAAATAAAAACAAAACAAAAAAACTCCAGTGAGTGTCAAACAGACAGCCTGTCTCACAGGCAAAGACACACTACAGAGAGAGGACACGAGTCAGGTAGAAAATGGAGGTGCCAAGCAGGACACACAGAGGAGAGAGGGGAAGAGGAGAGGGAAAAAAAAAAAAAAAAAAATCTTAAAATAAAAACAAATCTTGCACACTCTGCATCGAAAAGGAAAGTGGAAAATAAGGACAAAGCAAGAGGAGCATTTAACAATTTAGCCTTTGACGACCATGTTTTGATGGCGGATGACAGGTTCAGCAGGACCACAGGGTATTTGGGTGGGTTTCATAATGAATAGGGGAAACTTTAGGGTGTTCCCCGCACAGTTGGCTTGTCATAGAAACGGGTCGCTTTACATTCACCTGTTAGCCAGAATGAAATACAAAACGGGGGAAAAAAACGAACAGCAAAGCATTAACAATTTTTTTTGTAAGCGAGAGAAAAAAGGGGACAAAATCATTTTTGTGCACAAAAGGAAGGCAGGCAACTCTTATTTCAACAGCATCTGCTTTAGCACTATTCTCCTGTCCAATCATATCCAAAAGAAGCCGGGCCACCCAACACAGAGCACACGCTACTGTGTGAATGAAGCTTTAGCTTCCCAGTTGAACTCCAAAGCAGTGTACTCCTCCAAATGCTCCGTTCTAGCGACCCACAGCACAGAATATATATATATACACACATAAAAAAACCTGCAATCGCAAGTTTGGAAACATAACCCGCCAGGCCATAAGGTCACAAGTGGTCTTCCATTAGGCCCAATACAATAAAGGTAATGCATGTCTAAGAACTAAACCATGATTGGCAAGTGTTTTTTCATGTTTGCGGTTTTCATGATGAAGTCAAATAACACAATGCAAAGAGCGAGAAAAAATAAATGTTGGCAGGATGTGAGTTATTGTGTGTCTATGGAAGGACTGAGGAACAGAGGGCTTTTTTTTTAAAGACGCCAAGTAGTTGTAGAAGAAATGAGGTGCGAAGCAGAGTAGTCAGCAAAAATGCATAGTTACCTGGGAAACGGACATTCTTTCAAACTCAAAAGGGCAGTTACGGGGCAAAAAAAGGAAAGAAAAAAGGAAGAGCCCTCATGAAATACGTTGCCCTGTGCCAATCGAAACAAAAATATAAAACTAGGGAAAAAAAAAACAAAAAAACAAAACCTCATCTCAATAATAGAGTCATCCTCACATTCTTACAGGTGCTTGAAAATAACCTATGAAACATCTAAATGAAAACCCTTTTCATGAAAAGAAAACTGCTCCAGCAATAAAAACAGATGACGCCTCACTTTAAAAAGCACCATAGGGTTTTGTGCTCTTATTTTTTGCAAATCCTCAGCCTCCAAAATGTTTTTCTTATGGATCAGACATGCCCTAAACTCAGAGTGTGACAGACAGCCACACTGAATGGACAGTTCTGCCCAACAAAACTGAGCATTTAACTATTCGGTCTCATTTAAGTCTTAAAAAAGAAAAAAGAAAAATCCCAAATGCATCAGGATGATGCTATTTAGGATAGTCAGCGTTTTCCTATTCGACATCTCTAGACCTACTGCTGGCCTGTCAGAAGTTAAGGCACTTAAGTGACAGATCGTGTGTTTGTTTTAAAAGGGCACACACTTAAAAGTAACTGTGCGCACGCAAACTGTTGCACAGCCCCTATTGAGCACAGAACACATGACTATTGTGCCCCGTGTGTGTGTATATGCAGGTGAACCCACCTCTGTGTTTCTGAAATCATCCCTGTGAAACCATTTCATTTTTTTTCAATATTTTTTAAACTTAAATATACCAAAACCATCAAGAGGAGTGACAGCTGTCGTATTATACCCGCCAGGCCCTCGGTCCTGTTTGTTTATTGCAAGTCACACAGAGACTATGGAATGTTTAGGGTTCCTTCAAAGAATGGGCCACACGAGCCGCCTGCCTCAGATTTGTGCACAAGAACGAAAAACTTTTCACCATAATCTGGCACAAACATGGGGGAGAAAACAAAACAGAAAACGAACAAAGGAACAAAGGGTACAAGCCAAAGGGGGATTTTTTCTTCTATTCTTATAGAGGAGTGTGAAGCTTTTGTGCAAAAGCAGATGTCATCGCAGAATCCTGTGGTCCTGCAGGGGAAAAACACACACACACACACACACACACACACACACACACACACACACACACACACACACACACACACACACACACACACACACACACACACACACACACACACACACACACACACACACACACACACACACACACACACACCTGTTAGTATTGCAATCTTATTTTATATCCATTTCAAGTAGTGCTGTGCAATATATCGAATTCATAACACCGATTTGAAACAATATTTTTGTCATTTGTCTATACTGCCAAAAGGTATGTCATGCTAAGCGCAATACATTCCCCTCCACTTGAGCCATTGCGAGCACAGTGCAGACTTGCTACCCAACAATTGCTACCCTAAAATTCTCTCTTCATTTGCATGATATTAAACTTGGCCGAATATTTTTGCGTCTGCCCCATTTGCTTGCCTGCGCCCAATTTGGTTCCCTCAAGGGACTAAATGGTGACGTTCCCTCTGGTTGGCCAAATTCGTGTGCATGTGTCCCCGGCGTTAAAACCTCAAAGTAACCCCTCTCTCTCACCTGCTGGTCGGTCGTTCGCTCATGGCTTCACCTTTACGGCTGGTTGGGTGCCGAGATGGCACGCCTGGCCTCCGTTTCCTCTTCCTCGTCTGCCCCGGAGATGCAGTGGTACTCTGCCACGTACAGGCTCTTGTCAATGCTGCCGGGGATGGGTTTGATGTCGGTCACCAGCTGCTCCTCGATGGCCTTCAGGTTGAAACGGTCGTCAGACGTGATCAGGTTGATGGCCAGGCCCAGGTGCCCAAAGCGGCCTGCAGGAAGGAACAGAGGAGGGAAGACGAATGAACGTAGTTAGTTAGTATAAGAAATATAGTACACGAGTACACTAAGGCTGTAACGATATTGCATCGAACCGAGGTATCGCGGTACGCAGACCCACGAACCCCTATCGCGAAACTGCCTCGCAGAATCGCGATGCGCCCTTTAAAAGTTGTTACCAAAGTTCTTCCCTTACAAAATCTCTGTTGTTACTCCTCAGTCTAGAAAACCGCAGCATAAAGGCAAATGTTTGCATATGCGCTTAAAAAAGACAAGTAGAAAAGGGGCGCACATGTGCGAGTAACACTTCCATTCATCCCTCTCTTATACAATGTTCCGTCCAACCAGCACGTGCATTTGTTATTATCAATTGCCTGAGCAACCTCCGCGAGACGAAACACTTGGAAACGTCGGAAGGTAAAGCACAGAAATGAACAACAGACCCAAGAAGGCTTTATCAAACGTGTGAAGGTGTTAAGATTCATGCATGCGCCGATGCTGTTGAGTGGAGATAGACGTTGAGCAGAGAGAGAGAAAGAGAGCGAGAGAGCGAGATGCTCCGCCTGCCCAAATTCATAAACCACGCGACGCTCTATCAGGGAAGTGTCTGAAGTCGGGCGAACGTTGAGGTCGATGTGGATATTAATAGGCAGCGTTATTCTTCCCCGCATTGACCGCCTGCCTAGCGAAAACATGCTCCATTTCAGCCTGCATCCATTCCCGCTCTTGACAAAATGTCAAATCACAAAACCAAACAAAGGACAACGTGCCTGTTGCAATATGAGAACATAGGTTAACTGAGTTTCGAGTTTTGTTTGTATAAGCGTGCGCGCGCTGCTGCACGATCAAAAAAGTTAAAAAAAATAGGCTATTAAACATCAAAATTAAGTGTTGCATTTTTGTAAGTAACTTCACACAACATGTTTCCTGACGAAATATGACCAGTGTTGTTTCAGTTAATGTTTGGATATTAATTGGATAATGTTTGATAATGTGAGACAGTTGTTAGACTAATACTATTAGTCTAACAACTGTCTCACATTATCAAACATTAAATCCTATTAGTAATAGGCTACCTACTGGAAACCTGACCCTTCTCTCTCCGTCTCTGTCTCCCTCACACACGTTCAGCATCTCAGCATCATATGATCTAAGCCTATTAATAAGAAGCCTACTTTTCCTTGGTGAACTAATATCCCTTATTGTGCTTTGATGTCAACACCTGGGGAACAGGTTGCAGTGGTATATCTGCAGCATCATTTAGGTACACCTACAAAATTAATGTAGGCAGGTAGGCCTACATGCAAAAAGAAATCATATATATAGCCTATATAGGCCTATAATTTATTTTCTTCTTTTTTTCCTTTAAAAATAAAATAAAATCGTGGGGCATATCGAACCGTGGGTCATATATCGTGATACAAACCGAATCGTGGGTTGGGTGTATCGTTACAGCCTTAGAGTACACCTGTAGCCTAATGGTTAGGGAGGGTTGCCGGTTTAATTTCCACCCTTACTTCTCCCTACACCTCCATCCTTGGCTGAAGTGCGCTTGAGCAAGGCACCTAACCACAATTTGCTACGGAGACTCTAACGAATACCCTTTAAATAATAACTTCCTCAGCGTGCAATGGCGATCCAGGCAAAAACACATGACTTGGTTACTATGGTGACTACTACACTCACCGGCCACTTCATTAGGAGCACCTCTCTACCGCTGGGTTGGACCCCTTTCTGCCTTCAGAACTGCCTGAACTGTCCGCAACAATACTCGGGTAGGCTGTGGCATTCTAACAAAGATAAATTGATACGAATTGGCCGAAATTGTGCTGAGAAAACATCCTTATGCCGTTATATCTCCAGCCTGAAACGTTGATGTAAGGCAGGGTTGACCCATGTTTTCACTCTGTTGACGCCAAATTCAGACCATTCCACCCGAGTGTGGCAGTAGATATCTCAGAGACTCATCAGACCAGGCAACATTTTTCCGATCTTCCAGTGTCGTTTATGGTGAACCTGGCCAAATTGTTGCTTAATTTTCCTGGTCTTAGCTGAAAGGAGTGGCACCTAATGTGGTTTTCAGCTGATGTAGCCCATTTGCCTCAAGATTTGATGTGCTGTGTAATCGGGGATTTTCTTATGCATACCTCGGTTGTAATAAGTGTTTTTTTTTACTTAATGGTGCCTTTCTATCAGCTCCAGCCAGCCTGGCCATTATCCTCTGACCTCTGCCATCAACAAGGCATTTTTGCCCACAGAATCACTGCTCACTGTATTTTTTCTTTTCCCCACCATTCTTGTAAACCTTGTTAAAGTGGCCCCATTTAGGCCCTACCGTGGTCTAACGGTAGGGCACTTGTCCACTGTGCAGCCGACCCGGGTTTGATTCCCGGCCCGGGTCCTTTGCTGGTCCTTCCGTCTCTCTCTCCCCATCTTCGCCGTCAAAAATAGTCAAAAAAATATCTTTTTTTTAAAAAGGGGGAAAAAAAGTGGCCCCATTTACCCACCTGAACGACCGATGCGATGCAGGTAGGTCTCTGCGTTCTTCGGGAAGTCAAAGTTGATCACCACGTTCACAGCCTGAATGTCGATTCCTCTGGTGAACAGGTCTGGGACACACAAGACAGTAACTCTTTACTTTCAATGCAACAAACCCTAAACCTATATGGAAGAGCAAGATTCTAGAACTGACTGTTAAGTGTGTACCATACACAATAGTTACAATTAAAGGCAGTCTATACCATTACTCATGCACACAAACACACGTGTCCCACAGCAGAAATTACAACAGTTCTTCAAGCACTCACCAGTGCACACTAGGTTCCTGCAGAGGCCATTTCTGAAGTCATGGAACACACGGTTTCTGTACTCCTGTGAACAAAAAGGAAAAAAACCCCACAAAAAACCCACACAATTATCATCAGCTCATCCATCAAAGGCAGTCTACACAAGGCTTGTCAGTCATACTGGGATTTTGTACCACTTGCATTGGCTACTGAATCACTCTGTGCATACTTGTATGGTATTCAAGCCATCCTTTTAATACTCAAACCAAGTCCCTAGTGATTAGGCAACAGCCACTAGTCCATGCAATTGCAATCTGCATAAACCATCTTTAGCTGGGCCAAACTGACTTTCTCCCAGGACAGGGTAACAGGGTTGTTAGTTACAGTCCCTGGAACAGTATGGGATTAGGTGTCTTGCTCAAGGGTGCCTCAGAAATGGATTGTGGTACGGAGTGGAAGTGAAGGATTAGAACCCGCAACCAAAAAAGGTGGATCTAACAAGAAGCGTCATTTGGTTTCCTTTCCGGTATCCACTTAATGTCGGGTGAACGCCCCTTTAGGAGACCTTCGTTTAGGAGACCTTCGGAGTCCTGAGGTTGAGAATGAATAGCCTTAGTCTCATTGCAGGGCCAGCCCCGGGCTGGCCCGGACAAAAGGGGGCTGACGGTGATCTCATCAAAAGGGGGCTAGGTGCTAAAGATGGCCGCCGGGCCAGGTTGTGGGGCTAAGGGCCGCTTTCCCTGGCCCATCGAATTCGATGGGCCATCAAGCACCGCTGAGGCTCGGAGGCGGGGTCAACCTCTGTGTAATGTGGCTGCATGGGGGACTTATCGCTAAATTCTGGGCAAATTATGGTTAAGCATTAGTTTGGGGTGTTTGGCTTTCTTATGGCATAATTTCATAAGATGCAACCTTGGCACTTCTGTTTGTGTTTTTAAAGTTATTTAGCCAACATAACTTTTTTGTTGTTATCAGGGCATCATGGGCACCACTACACTTAAACTTGGGATGTCATAGCTAAGTCATGTCGGCTTTTTTCTGCTTTTAGCCGCCAACTCTTGTGCCATTATCGTGATTTGGCATGCTTTCCACTGGACACCAATAAAAAGTGTCTCACAAATACTCACACATGACATTTATGTCGGCTTATTTAGCTTTTGCGCTATTATCGCCGAAGGTCTGGTAGGCTATATCGCACGTTTCAGACAGATCGCCAAACACAGTTTGAAATTTACACAAGGGCTTTAATGTCAAATGGATGGAAATAACATGAATGAATAGACAGGTGGCACGCCGCAACGAGGGGGTGTGTCGCTATGTCCGGGGCTCATAATTTTCTATAGCAACTGATGAAGGTGCTATGTCTCCGGGATTTGGTCTCCTTTCACATGGTAACTTATTCAATTACCTGCACATTCATGTCTCGCTATGTCCGGGGCTCGTGCTTCTGTGCGCGATTGGGGGGATTAACTGGGCATGTTCGCACGTCTCCTTCTGTTCACTCTCAGTTGTCGAGCTGCTCGTATTTTCATGCGTCTTTGTCTTCTTAACATGCGCTGCGTCCCATACAGCTTCTGAATCGACAACTTTGCCATGTAATAAAACTGTTCTTGAAAGGCAAGCCATTTTCTTTGCAGTTCTTGTCGTCTTTGTCCGTAGGCTACGAGCCAAACGGCGACCTGCTCCAGCAGAGTTTGCTCCATTTTCTTCTCCTTCTTTGTCGTTGTTCTGTTGTTGTCCTTCTGTGATTTGGGGCGAAAGTGGGCTGTGCCCGACTGACGTTTCACAAACAAGGCGTGTACCTGAATGTGCCTGGGGTCGGCTATGAGTCCGATCAGGCAAAAAATGGCCCGGGGCCGGCAGCTCCGAGCCGGCCACTCTCCTGAGCCCCGGGCGGCCCCGGGCCGCTGAAGCGCGGCTAATGAGATCAAGGCTAATGAAGTCCCCTTAGCGCTGTAGATGGCGGTAGCGCACATCTTGCGCAAACACCTCAAAAAGAGAAGTGGGGGACAATGCCCCCTTAGGAGACCCAACTTGAGCACACGCTTTTGCAGTGAGTGTGCGTGTTTTGCTATATCTTGGTCTAATTCAGTATTTTTGCCGCAACCCTCTGATCTAAAGGCCATCCCCCTCATCATTCCAGCACGGCTGCCCCAAACACACTGTACCTGCATCATCTTGGCGTGGATGTAGAAGCAGGAGTAGCCGAGCTGGGTGATCTTTTTGGCCAGCAGCTCGACCCTCTGGGTGGAGTTGCAGAAGATGATGGACTGATTGATCTGCAACTGTAATAGAGGAGAGAGGGAAAAGATTAGGGAGAATCTCTAGGAAAAAACCTTAAATAATTCTATGTCTGACTGAAATATCGGTGCGAGTGATGAGTTACAAGTCAATGATAGACTTATCCGCAACTATAGAAGAGGAAAAAAATATTCGGGTAATGAGGCATAATGTCTGACTGAAATGATTAAGTTTTTATCATTTCAGTCAGACATTATGCCTCATTACCCAAATATTTTTTTAAGTGTTGACTAGGGATGCACCCATACCGATACTGGTATCGGTATCGGCACCCGATACTGCTTATTATACTCAGGAACGATACTGCTATTACACAAAACAACGCAAAATGTTGTCATGTTCTGTGGACTTGAAAGCAGCATAGAAAAAAGTGCCACCTCATACATTTACTAACATTTAAATCTACATGAAAATGGACAATAAAAATATCACAGGTGGAAAAAAACAAGGCCATGCATTTATTTTCATTGTATTTTGGTGGTAGAAGGTATCGGTACTCGGTATCGGCAAGTACACACATTAACGTACTCGTACTTGTATCTAGGGACCGACCGATATGTTTTTTTCAGGGCCAACACCCGATATGTGCAACGGATATATAGAAATATTGTTCATAATAAAATGTAATGAAATATAAATTATTATTATATATACACATACATTTAGTCATAATAATGAACTCCTATGGACTCGAAGTGGGGAGAGCAGAATAGAAGATGCATTCAGAACGAAACGGCTGCAAAATTGGTTGTGAAAGTTATACAAACTTAACGGTGGAAATTTATTGAACGTATGGGCGATACCGATATCCCAAAAATGCTAAATATCGTCCAGAAACATCGATGGGGCCGATATATCGGTCGGGTCTTTCTTGTATCGGTTTTCAAAAAAGTGGTATCTGTTACATCCATGAAGAATAGAATACTCAACACTAGAGATGCAATCACATGATCCATAAATGACAAAGTATGCCATCAAGTCTCATGTCAGCACCAAGGGAAGTGGACATATGTAGTCAACAACATAATGCTTGGAGCCGAAGTGAGGTTTTTAAAAAATAAAATTAAAATTATATATATATATATATTTCTAGGGTTTTTGCCTTTCTGTGGCCACGGTAGGGCCAAGGTTTTTAAAGTTAGCCCCGCTAGTACAGAGTCCTGTGCAGAAAAGAATTAAGCTCTCGTTGGAGTTTGATTTTATTTTTTTGCATAAATTGCTTGTACAGATGGGTTTTTTTGTATTCAAATTTTCATCATCCATCTTTGTTGTTACCTCCGCCAAGGAGATCATGTAACCAAACACAACAAACTCAGATGTTAATTCGTGGTGCGTGTGTTACTGTCCAACAGAGGATGGAAGTGCACTCTGAGCGCTTTCCGTATTTTCTTAGAGTAGCAGCCCAAATAAGCAAAGCGTGATGCGATATTGTTGTTGTTGCCCTTTCTTTGAAGTTAATTGTACCTGCCAAACCTTTGTCAATAATGGGACAGGGTTCCCACTCTAATTCAGATATAAAATTCCATGATTTTCCATGACTTTCCAGACCCAAAAACTGAATTTCCATGACCATTTCGGTGAAATTTTTTTTTTTAAAGTTTGTTAAAGTGTGAAAACTGAAGATTATCTTCAGCCCTAGAGCCGACACCAAGCCACCGCCAGACTTCAGGGGGCTGATTGCATTCTAAAATGTTGCACATTACAGTGCAAAACTTAACTGTCTCTGGCGAAGCGTTGTAGTATAACCAGTAAGAAACAAATGTTATACCGAACAAAGCAGTTTTTGATTTTACACAACTGTTAAGGAAATTCCATGATATTCCATGACTGTGCATGCAAAATGGTAAAATTACATGACTGGAAAAACATTTTTGAAATTCCATGATATTCCAGAAATTCCATGACCCGTGGGAACCCTGATGGGAGATCAATGTCAGGCTTACCCTGGAGAAGAGTGTGTTGAGGCAGTGGACCTTCTGTCTCTCGGTGACGTAGGCGTAGAACTGGGTGATGCCCTTCAGGGTCAGCTCCTCCATCAGGTTGATCTCGTATGGTTTCTGCAGGTGCTTGCTCTACAGGACACATTGCATTACAAATCAGTGTTTACCGCAGAAACTTTGTCAGTCAAGGTGGTGGGTGTTTAAAGTATATATTTTTTGGTTCTGCAATTTTAGAAATTTCACAACATGAAATCTTTATCTTTTCAGGGGACCATAGTCAAGGTGGTAGGCGTTTCTCGTCAAGGTGGCCGCCTTAGCAATAAAGTGCTGGGGGAGGCCTGTCCAGGAAGTGATGGGTCACCCACACCAGTTACAAAAGGGAACTAAAGTGTTAATTGGCTAACAACCCGCTGTCATACAATTTATTTCACAGCGTTTGATAAAAGTTGCGGATGTCTACTTCAGTAATCACGGTTTGCCTAGAACAAATACCTACTTTGTTCACAGCACAAGTAAGAGCCTTGAAAAAACGAATCCTTGATCTTAGCTATTTTATATCATAGGTATTTAAAAGTATAAAAAGTTCTACTGGAGTAGGCAGCAGCCTGACAAAGCCATAATAGCAATGATGTTACATCCAAGTAGTAGCCTATATAACTTTTCATATATATACTGTATATACATTTCGAACAGAGTAGTATCGGTATCGGCCGATACTGCACAATCAGGTATCGGTATCGGGGCTAAAAAATGGTATCGGTGCAACACTAAGCACAAGTAAGAGCCTTGAAAAGAAGTCTGAGGTCAGGTGCAGGAAACGGCACATTTCTATGCAGCCTTGCCAGAGAGAGTAGAGAGAGAGAGAAGTTCCATTGACCCATTGTTTCCGGGTTCTATTATTGGGGGGGGGGATCCCCCTTTAGGCAGACCTAGGCAGACCTGAGGACTGTTCTATTCAATGCTAGGAGCATTATGACACGTCCCTTTAGGCAGACCGTAACCTGGTCATGTTAGGTGCCCATAGCAACCTATTATGTTGGCATATCTCTATACTTAAAGAATCTATGCAGCCTTGCTACTCACCATGAACTTCTGCACGCTGATGGGGAAGGTTGCAGAGTAGAGCAGGATCTGACGTTTCTTGTCCAGGAAGCTGATGATATCCTCGATGAGCACCACAAAGTCCTGAGAGAGCAGCTTATCTGCCTGAAAAAGCAAAGAAATTAAACATGCGGTCAAATTTTGAACCCATGCTCATTTTGGAAAAGGAGAAACACGCGCGCACAGACACACAATTTAAAAAATCTCTCTTAACTCAAGTCCTCCTTGGTTTGTGTACAAACGCCTTTAGACGCATCAAATATCAATTGTCAAAATAACAACAACAATAATAATAACACTAAAAGTCATCTACTCACTTCGTCCATGACCATCATCTGAACTCTATCCACTTTGGCCACACCCTTTTTGATCAGGTCGAGGATTCTCCCCGGTGTCGCGATGACCACATGAACTGAATGGAAAGAGCAGAGATTAGCGCTATGAGTAACCTGGCTGTAACCATAATTGTAGTGATTTTTATATTACCGGTAGTTGCGGCAATGTTGATTTTAAGGAAGAAAAATCCGCACTCACAAACTGCGTCTCATTATTTATTTATATTACCACCATGTCCAAAAAGCAAACGCGTTTCGGCTATCAAGCCTACCACGCACTGATGAAGGCTTGATAGCCGAAACGCGTTTGCTTTTTGGACATGGTGGTAATATAAATAAATAATGAGACACAGTTTGTGAGTGCGGATTTTTCTTCCTTAAGTTGATCCATTTTATCGCGCACCTTAAGACTTTCGTTTTTCCAAGAAGTTGAGCGCGTCCTTTGCCTAAACTTGAAGGCAATGTTGATTTTGACACATTCGTCAAACTTAAGACCACCACCAAAACGTCTCATTCATCGAGACAAATTTTGTGAATGCAATCACAAAACCTCCCTTGTTTTTAAACCAACGTCATGCTAGCTTATCTTGCATCTGATTTATACGTAGTAACCAGTTGAACACTCAGCATTTCATCAGGTCACTATACAAGGAGACAAGTTACAGCGGTAAGATCAAAAGACCTCTGCTTCTCACCGTTCTTTTTCTGACTCATACCAGTTAGTTGTATTAATATTGCTTTTTAGAGAATTTTTTTTAGCCTTTATTTAGACAGGACAGTCGAAGATGGTGACAGAAAATCAGTGGAAGAGAGAGACGGGGTAGGATCGGGATATGACAGAGGCCGGACTCAAACCTGTGTCCCCATGGGCATGCAAGCCCAGATGTGGGGGGTTTAGCGTGCTGCGCCACAGCACCCCCCCAGTTAGTTGTATTTATGACTGCGCATTTTATAAGCTACTCATCTTCAATCCACAACCTTGACATACAGTATTTTATAGTGTTGTTGACCAGTGTTGGGCAAGTTACCTTTGATGAAGCAACTAGTTATAGTTACTTCTACAAAAAGTAACCAAGTTACTTCACTAGAGTTTTTAGGTTTTTTATTTTATTTTGGGCTATATGCTAGGAACTTTGAATGTATAGAAGTTTAACAGGATATTCATCCTTGTACAGCATTTATTTCTACAACCAATCCCTTCTGGTGACTACGAATGAAAAGCAATACTGACCAGTCTCGTCCAGGCGCATGATGTCATCGCGCAGGTTGGTTCCGCCGGTGGTGGCCATGACCTTGACGCCGCCCAGGTGCTTGCTGATCTGAATGGAGATCTGGCTCACCTGTAGCGCCAGCTCACGCGTGGGGACCATGACCACAGCTGCAGCCAGGGGACCACAACATTACATTACATTACACTTAGCTGACACTTCTTTCATCCAAAGTCACTTAGCGATTTTCAGCACAGGGTGATATTGGTTGATTTACAGTCCATGGAGCAGTGTGGGGTTAGGTGCCTTGCTTAAAGTGGAATTCACCTCTGGGCATTGTGTGCTGCCATCACATGTAATTTACCCTCATTTTGCATTTTACATGAGGAAAATAAAGTAATTTGCATTACTTTGTTTAATTTAAAATAGGGCTGTCAATATTAACGCGTTAATCGCGATTAGATTAATAACATTCTTGATCGCGAATATTTTTTTTAATCGCGATCAGACTTCGCCAGAATCTCCCCACTTCTACCGTCCATATGCAGCTCCTCTGTTAGTAGTCGGATCAGCACTGTCTTCTTTTTGTCCCTTTTATGTGTCCGTAGGTAGCGCGAAGGAGTAGTTGATACCGTAACCATAGAAACCTCTTGGGCTGTGTGTTGTAGTTGAGACTGAGAGGAATTCCGTTAACGTTTGGTGAAGTCAAATTCGAGATCCGGACAATGTCGGGACCCCTCAACGGGTTGTTTGAATTTAATAAACTACCCGACGGTAATGTAGATAAGACAACGGTTAAGTGCTCTCTGTGCAAACAAGAGTTTCAATATCACCGAAGTACGTCTAGTTTAAAGTACCACATTCAGGCCAAGCATCCACTGACGACAACTGCTAGCAAAGAGCAGCCACAGCTTCGCCAGACAACCCTGTGGCCAAGTCAAAGATGCGATGAATCGACAAAAAAGGAAAGTTACGACGGCGATTGCTAAGTGGGTTGCGGTGGGACTGCAGACCTCTTAGCATCGTCGAGGATGTTGGTCCTAAGGGAGGTGCTGAAATAGCCTTCTCAGACTCCTACACTGTGCCATCGAGGGGACCATTACGAAGCGTATTGGGGAGATATACGACACGGAGAAAGCAGCGAAGATGGCCCTGCTGCGAAATGCCAACAAGGTGGCTCTGACCGGTGATTACTGGTCGTCGGTGAGTAACCAGGCCTACCTTGGAGTTACTGCGCACCACATCGACGCTGACTGGAAAGCTTCAAGTCATTTGCGCTGACAGTTCAGCACACTGATGACAGGCACTTCGCCGAAACGTGTGCCCAGCATTTCACCGAAGTGGCTGAGCAGTGGGGTGTTGCGGAGAAGGTGTCTACAATCGGTACAGATAGTGCCAGAAACATGGTAGCAGCAGCTAGGATCCTGCCCTACACGCATATGCCCTGTATCGCCCACAGTGTGCAGAGGTCGATAACAATAGCCATCCGTGACAGCGGCCTAGAGAACATCTTGGGGAAATGCCGCAAAATTGTTGGGCATTTTAAACACAGCCCAGCTAATGCAGCTGAACTGCAACGCCAGCAAGTTGAGGATGGGCAGAAAACAGGAGCCCCTCATACAAGACGTTTCCACTCGGTGGAATTCAACGCTTGCCATGATCAGCCGTCTCCTCCGGAACAAGGATGCTGTCAGAGCAACACTTGACCTCCATCGGCAGCAAAGAAGCACACCGGCCATGGTGACGAATGGTGAGCTGGAGAAGATGGAAAAGCTTGAAAGCCCTTCTCGAGCCTTGCAGGTAAGCCACTTCGAGATTCATTTTATTAATGCATGAAAAATGTAAAATGATCAGTTATTTTTGTTTTTGACTACTTACTTGTCATGGTGTAGTATGCAACACTTTTGATATGGTCATCCTATTATTTTTGTGGACGCATGGATGGCAATGGTGCTATATTGCCGTGATAGCATTGGCCTTCATAATTGAGATAGATTTCTTAACTAGTTGCCTAGCCTAGATATTGTTTTTTTGAAAAATGGCCAATTGGAATGAAACGTGCTCAAAACGGACAACACATGTTGCACATTGTTGGGATTTTGAGAACGGGGATTCTCTCTCTCCTCCCTGTGTGGTACATGCACGCTTGCACTCTTTCTCCTTGCCGAGAGCACACTTCTTTGCGCGATTCAAGCCGTCACTTTGGGCAGAGGAACGGAGATGCGTGTATTTAATTCAGGCCTATGTGTTATTAGATCCTGTGTTTTAGTATGTATTTTGTGGTGTGAGGCAACAAATTAATTTCTTGCAGTTGAATATTTAATTGCTTTGGATCTTATGTGCTGGAATAATTGAATTGAATTCGGTCATATGTAACTGGCTATTATTAATCAATTGTACTTTTTTTTTTTTTTCGTTTCAGGTATGTGACTGAGCTTCTGGGAGGAGAGCAGTACATCTCTTGCTCTGTGGTCCTGCCTGCACTCTGCCATTTGTTCCGGAAGATGGAGAGGATGTGATGACGATCCGGGGTATGTGGTCCGGTTTAAGGCAGCCTTCACATGTGACCTGATGAAGCGCAAAGAAAATACTGATATCAAATGGTTGAGCATGGCATCGGCTCTTGATCCCAGATTCAAGGATCTCAAATGCCTCCCCAGACCAGACAGAGAGGAAGTCTGGAAGGCACTTACTGAAGAGAGTGCCCAGCAGCCAGAGGCTTGCAGAGAAATCGCCCCTGAACCGCCTGCGAAGAAAATGAATCTCCTGTTGTCAGTGGATTCAGATGAAGAAGAGGACCCAGCATATGACATGGCCGTGGACCGGTACAGAGCAGAACAGAGCATCTCATTGGAGGACTGTCCCTTGCGGTGGTGGTCTCTACACGCTCCGGCATATCCAAGTCTGGCACCTCTCGCGATCAAATATCTCGCCACACCTGCAACCACAGTGCCATGCGAGAGACTGTTCTCTCTCTCTGGGCACATCTTGCAAAAGAAGAGAGCAGCTCTCTCCACTGATAATGTTAACAGACTGGTCTGCATTAGCAACTGGCTTAATGAAAAAAAATAGCCCCCCCCTCCCAAAAAAAAAAGATGGGCAACTTCACTGTTGAGCAGTTCCAATCTTGCATTTTTTCTATGAAGCTTTTTGTTTGTGCGCAGGTTTTTAAAATGTTCAGCACTACCAGATCCTCTTGTACACACATACAAGCACACACACACACACACACACACACACACACACACACACACACACACACACACACACACACACACACACACACACACACACACGGACACACGGACACACGGACACACGGACACACGGACACACACACACACACACACACACACTCACACTCTGTGGGATAGTGGAACTGAGATGCCGGGGAGGAGTGAGAGGTAAGAGGTAGTGGGGTATACTACAAAGCTGGTTTAGTGTTAAGCTAACCTTAAGGTAGAGGTAAATCATCTAATAGAGGAGCATGAGGACTCCAGGCTCCTCTATTAGATGATTTATGTCTACCTCAGGGTTATCTTCTTAACACTAAACCAGCTTTGTGGACTAGCCCAGAGATGCCAGTTTGTGAAGTGAGTATGGCTTGCCTGTAAGTGTGTGATGTGATTGTGTATATCCAAGTTCTGAGTCAGTCCCAGCACCTTACACGCTCCCCATTTAAAAATTGTGTGGGGCAGTTCTGAAAAATGTAAAACATTGTTACAGCTTTGCAATTATTTGACAGTTATGTGTCAGTTATTGGCAACTACTTGACTAAACTCTTATCCTTATAGGTGATGAATTACTTTTATGTATGATTTTTTTAATTAACTTTAATGTTTAAGATGATATTGAGTTCTAAGAACTAAGAAGTATTGGAAAAAAAATAAATGAATGGCCTGAAAGGCAAAACAAATCAGTCTTTGTCTCGATCCTTGTTTTATGCCAAAGAAGACATAGTGATCAGAAATACTGTGCATTAATGGTTTCAACTATCTTGAATTGCAAACTAACCATTTAAAAAATGTAAAATAAATAACGATTAATCGCGATTAACTTCCATATTTTTATGAGATTAATCGCGATCAAAAAAATTAATCGTTTGACAGCCCTAATTTAAAAACATTACGCTTTTATCCAAGGTCACTTAGCTATTTTCGGCACAGGGTGATATTGGTTGATTTACAGTCCATGGAGCAGTGTGGGGTTAGGTGCCTTGCTTCAAGGGCACGTCAGCCATAGATAGAGGTGTAGGTAGAAGTCAGGTGGGATTCAATCCAACAGCACCCAGATTGAAAGACCAACTCCCTGACCGATGCGCCATGGCTGCCACACAGAACAGCTGAAACGGATTGGACCACATGAAATGGTAGACTGAACCATAGTGGGGGTAGCAGTGGCCTATTTGAAAAGGAGCCGGGTCTTAGGATGGGAAGGTTGAAGGTTCAAACCCTGCTGCATCAGTAGGTGCAGGTGGTCACCAACACTCATCCATAGCTGAAGTTACCTTGACCAATCTACCTCAGCCCACACTGCTCCAGGGACTGTAAACCAATAACCTGCAAGTACCTACTTTACAAAGGTATGATAAACATGACTCGAGTGAGTATGTTCTAGGTACTAATGTGTTGAATGTGGCCCTGGTGACTATCAAACGCCAGTCATAGGGAACGCAGCCCTCATGGTGTTAGCGAAAACCTGGCCGGGTCACTCTTGCACACTTCCGACACCCACACACCAACGTTGGTGCCAGGCTTTAACAGAGTGCGATGGATAAAACAAATTAATATTATGGCTGAATGAAAACTGTTTCACTAAAAATTCAGCACTGAAATGTTGCAGAAAAAAGGTTTGCAGATAGGCAACACATTTTCTTTCTTGCAAGTGGTTGGCAAAAAAAGGCCCTAGATTAGAATACTCTGGAAACAAAAACTAAGTGGATGGCAAGAGGAGATAAAGACAAGAACAGCAGCATCATATTTCAAATGAAACCGCAAAACATAGCCTTTCCAATGATCAGTCATACGTCTCCAATACTGGCTAACCCACAGCCACCTTGACTAACAAATGCTTGGCGAAAAAACGTGTACAGCAGGAGAGAGAAACCTTTTTCATTCAAAGGGCCACTTCAAATTTTATCAAGTCCTCCAAGGGCTTTACTATGAACACAAAATCAGGATTTCCCACTGCATTTTAGGTATATATATTGAGGGCAGACACCTTTACAAAAGACCCCAGCATCCCTAGGTCCCCTGAAAAATTTAACCGCATTTCAAATGTTATTTCTAACATTTCCTAACAAAACATGGCTTTGAAACCATTACTCTGGATGTGCAGTTTCAAGTGAAACTGCATAACATTAAAATTATGCTGGGGGGCTGATAGGACGGCCTTAAAGTGATACTGTCCCATTTTTGGAAATTATCATTTAACATCAACTCAAGGAGAGGTGTAAAATAAGCTTGAGTTTTACCTTTCTCCTGTACTTCCTGCCGTTCTCTGTGTATGGCAGTGCAAATTTTACCTCCAAGCTAGCAATTAACAGTGAGTCCTATGAGACCAGTTAGCCGCCAGCTGGTCTCATAGGACTCACTGTTAACTGGTAGCTTATATATATATATAGTATAGCCAATTGGAACCAATTGGAGCCAATTTTGGTCCCCTAGGGGAAATTCTTTCTCTGCACTTTATCCCATTTGGACTAGTGAATCACATTGAAGTACACACACTAGTCCGTAGCAGTGGGCTGCCTGCTGAGCGGCGCCCGGGGAGCAGTGTGGGGGTTAGGTGCCTTGCTCAAGGGCACTTCAGCCGTGGTCCGGTCGGGCATTGAACCGGGAACCCTTGGGTTGCCAGCCCAATGCTCTAACCACTGAGCCACGGCTGGAGCTTAGAGGTAAAATTTGCACCGTCATACTCAGAGAACGGTTGGAAGTACAGGAGAAAGGTAAAACTCAATCATTTAACTCAAGGAGAGATGTAAAATAAGCTTATTTCCAAAAATGGGACAGCATCACTTTAAGGGCCGTAAACGGCCCTCGAGACATAGGTTTCCCACCCCTGCTGTACAGAGGAAGAGAGATGTCTGCTTACCCTGAATGTGGTCTTTCTTGAGGTCTATCCTCTCCAGGAGGGGGATGAGGTAGGCCCCGCTCTTCCCCGTTCCGTTTTTGGCCCTCGCAAGAATGTCTCGTCCGGAGAGGGCGATAGGAATACTCTCCTCCTGGGAACGCAACAGACATGTAGATTTCCATGATCAGAACAGCAGGGTTTTTGTGTGTCATCTCTCTGACACTACGCTAAGCTAGTATGTAATGCTATGTAAGCAACAGTGTGTGTAACATCACGTGGGCAATGTCTTTTTGTATTTATGCTACTTGACACCTTAATTTCCCCCTGGGATCAATGAATGATACTCTACTCTAAGCTGTGCTCAAACTACACGATTATCAGCCCGATTCTCGGAAATTCCCCTGAAAATCCACAATAACTGGTGGAACGTTACCCCCCAGGGCCATCATAAGTGACTGAACGGACACGACAAGGAATTCTTACCCAACAAAGTCACCGCTCGCAAATTGTGGACAACAAACAATGTTTGATATTTACGACTCAAATAGAATATCAGGCAAGGCCTCACTATTTTTCCCAAAGTTTCCGAAACAGACATTGTGTAATGTTTATTTGAAATCATAACAAGCATTCCAACCAGTGTTAATTTTGTCGACTAGACTAAGACTAAATATATTAGTCGACTAACCTTTTGAGAGTTTAATTGACTAAATTCTGACTAACAAAAATGATATGTTAAAGACTAAAACGAGACTAAAATGTTGAGGACTTTTAGTCGACTAAATAATGACTAAACAAAAATGATTTGTGAAAGACTAAAAGCGACTAAGAACTAACTTTTAGTCGACTAAATTCTGACTAACAAAAATGATTTGTGAAAGACTAAAAACGACTAAGACGTAGACTTTTTTGGGGGCTCAGACATAAATTGGTACAACCACAACTAAAACCTATAAATTAATTGTTAATTGGTAATCAACCTTTAAAGGGACACTATGGGATTAAAAAATGATTAATTACAGCTGAATCCATCCACCGATACTTATTTGAGTCATTAGTAAATGAATGCTCTGGACCACTTTCGCACCCCACTGTCAGAAAATCCTGAATGTAACTTTTAGCAGACTGACCCTAACGAATATTGGGGGAGAAGCTTCTCAAACAAAACAAAAATCCCTTTACGAATATGTAGCACCAGCGACATATTCACATTTGTATGCACTATTGACTGCTGGCACAGTGGGATTAAAAACATTCTCACCAAAAGCTTAGCTAGGTTAGATTTAGAGACAGGCCTGACATTGGCACATAAGTCTACATAGTGTCCTTTTAAGACACAGTGTTATAAATTTGCTATTACCAGAATGACAATAACCAAGTCCTAGTGCATTACTAAAGGCCCTGTGTTTTATTGTATTGTGACTTAAACTAAAGACTAAAATGTTTAGACTAAAACTAGACAAAAATGTTGAGGACTTTTAGTCGACTAAATAATGACTAAACAAAAAATATTTGTGAAAGACTAAAACTAGACAAAAATGTTGAGGACTTTTAGTCGACTAAATAATAACTAAACAAAAATGATTTTTGAAAGACTAAAAGCGACTAAGACTAAGAATGGACTTAGACACAAGACTAAGACTAAACTGAAAAATGGATGACAAAATTAACACTGATGCCAACATTACCATTGGCTGTGGAGGCTTTTGCCGAACCGCATCATAGCCAATTTGCATAATATTTCTAGGAGTTGAACTCTAGAAAATGTCGTTCTTGTCATACGAATCGCCTCTAGTCGCCAGAATTGCTTTTGTCGAACGACTCAATACAAGGTCAATTACTTCCGTCGCTCGCCTCGCTCAGGTCGCGGCCGGTGTATTCGTGCAGTTAGGACGCCACTCTCGCCTGCTGATCTTGTTCCACTGGGATCGGTTCCAAGAGGTCATAAACATAGAAAATCACCACCACTACTACGATTGCATCCAAGTCTATTGTAGTGCCAACATCACTGATCAACAAAGCTATATACTGTAGCAAAACAGAGTTTAGACTGCCTGAAGATTCTCATTCAATCAGGTCGTCTTGTAGCCTCCCGCACCATTCTACATACTTCCGCCAAGAGACTTGGCTCTGCACTACGTCTGGTATCTGTTTTCTGTGGAGCGATGTTGAGCGGCAGGATCTAGTCTGTGTTCTGACAAATGGTCCAACGTTGAAATTTTATCCTACGGTAGGATGTTCTGTCAGACATGTCTGTTAAACGGTCCTACATCGCCAAAGAGACGTCAGACATGTTTGTTCAACAACTTATCCTGATTTTCCTGAAAATGTCCTTCCCGCTTTCTGCAATCGTGTCAGATCAAACAACCCCCAGACCATGAATATGAAATGAAATCGTTGTATTATGGGATGGTCAGGACCAGGCAAGTCGTCTTGTAGGCAACTGGACTAATTCTAGAGGCTTTGCCCGTTTCTGGGCAGCCATGGTCTAATGCTTAGGAAGGCGGTCTTACGGTCAGAGGATTGCAGGATCAAATCTCACTTACCCCTGACTAAACGTCTATCCATGGCTGCAGTGCCCTTGAGCAAGGCACCTAACCCCACATTGCTCCAGGGACTGTAACCAATACCATGTAAAATAACTAAGTCGCATTGGATAAAAGCGTCAGCTAAATGTAATGTACCGTTTCTCTACTTGACTTGCTCAAATGCGTTCAAGCGACAAAGTCCAGCTGCCTACAACTTGACTCTTGATAGTTTAGACTGGAAACCTGAATTCGCAAGTCTTGCAGCTAAATAATGGGCAGGCGCCCACACCACACATGCAAAGGGAGGGGGCATTAGTCCGTTTTTTTATTAAGCGGGCTTGCGGAGCAAGGACCATGCAGAGCATGGCCCTTGCAGAGCAAGGCCCGATTATAGTAATCTCTAAGTCCTGTTTCTTTATTATTTATTATTGGTTCTCTTGTGCAGGGCAGTAAAATAGAAAATGGATCTCCTCCTAGGCCTTTCGAGATAGAGACACCGTTCAAACACTAAAACGACCGGCTCGGCTTGGAGATCGCGTATAGTTACAGGCTTCTCCGTGTCTCTTGTCGTTTTCCCGTTTTTGGCGATTTTGTTAAAGCCTGGGTCCCCATTGAAAACAGTGGTGGAACCTCCATGAACCAAAGTTCCGCCACTCTAAAGATTAGAGTGTAGGAGGCTTTTTCGGTCATAAAACATCAACACTTTCACCTCAGTGTTTCCCATACATTGAGGAAACTATGGCGGCCCGCCATAGTTTAAATTTGGCCGCCATAGTTTACGAAAATGTAAAAAAAAAAAAAAAAAATTTTTTTTTTAACTTTTTTTTTTTTTAAAACGATATCCGTTTTTGTTAAAAACGATTTGAATTACGATTTTGAATTTCCTTCGCATTTTCCTCCTGGAGTAAATACATCCTACAGACTCTGTATTGGTTAGATAAGTATCCCACGGTAACAGAATGAGGGGAAAGCATTAGGAAGTGACCGTAAGGGTATTACAGTTGATCCATGTGTGCACACATGTAACATCGGGTGAGTAACAGAACATGTGCGCAACGATGCGTTATCAGTCCAAATCGCTAGTCGCATGCATCATCGCTAACTGCGTTTACATCGCGTGCCGCGTGTAAAGGAAATGTTTGTTGTTGACATGTATGGAATTCACTTCAATTTGTGCTGTTTCTTGCTTCAGTTGTGGACAAAACGATTGGCCAAACTCACAATAGAAAGCCTTTGCTGTGCTACTGCCCCAGAGAGCTGAAAAAAAAAACCTTCATAGAAGAAGTCACACTTAACAGGGGTGTTAACCAATCCAATGAGTTCTCTCATTGCTCTCTCTCATTGCTCTCTCTCATTGCTCTCTCTCATTGCTCTCTCTCTCTCTCTCTCTCTCTCTCTCTCTCTCTCTCTCTCTCTCTCTCTCTCTCTCTCATAGTAGCCTACTATTTACCCATAACAAATGGTGAATTTCTGAGCCCTTTTTAATTTGTAGCCTATACCACTGAAGGCATGATAATGCTTCATCATATTTTAGAAATAGGGCCTATGTGCCTTTTATATACCAAATGTTTATCATTTTGAAATTGTTTCAGTTGTTTATGACTTGTGTATGACTGAAATTATCTCTGCATACTATCAGTGCTGCATTGCTTTGTAAAGATAGGCTATTCAACACACTTTAAAAACACACTGAAAAGATACGGCCATAGTAGCCTACTAAAAACATTTTGTTCATAATAATGGTGATTAATAAATGGTGGTCTTAAATTTTCATACTGACATCCTTAAATTTGACTTGATAGGTCACGGCAGACCATCAAGTCTTCAAAAGTAGATCTTGGTTTAAAAAAAGGTTGGGCACCCCTGCTATAGAGAGAACCACAAGTGCTTGAAAGACAGGGATCAAAAGCCTAGTCAAGTTGTTGTAGTTAACTTGGGTTTGGGAGCAACATAAAAAACCTTCAGAGAAGGGACAGTTGGGATGAGTTTACAAACACTCCCTAGGCTTTGTTTTACAGTTGTAATGAGTTTGCTGACAGACATGACACAGCAGAGGAGACATCGGGCTGCATATAGAAATTAATGTGTAATGAATGTGAATATAGACATAAATGTGTAATATGTTGTTCAGCCCTTTTAATGGGAGGAATTTGGAAAAAACTGGCCCTGTGACCAGCACCCCTCATGAAGAATGTGTACGCCTACAGATATGTGTGGGGGAAAAGGCATAGCCTACCCTCTAAGACCCTTTTTGTCTATGCGTTAACAATTTCACAGTGCTCTTAAATTCTTATCTCTGCTCCAATTTTGTTTTATTTCCCAGACCCCTGCATGAGGGACGAATGAAACTGTGTTGTAAACCGAAATTATTCACTGTACTGCATTTTTTGACAATGACAATGTACTACTATTATACAAGTCATGGGTAAAATCTTATGTAGCCTTAATTCTCAAAATATAAATGGTTGAAATATAGGCCCAGGCCTACAGTTTCTCCATGCGCCAATGTCATACTGTAGTCATTGTTTTGCCGTTTTGCATTTACACTGCAAGAATACAAACACCCCCCCCCCCAAAAGGCCCGCGTGAGAACTACACCCCCCCCCCCCCCCCCCCCCCCCCCCCGTGACAAAATAAACACCGGCTGCCCCCATAGTTTCCAAAATTTCTGTGGGAAACACTGCACCTAGAAGTTTAGTTGGCGCGTCAGTGTTTCCCATACATTGAGGAAACTATGGCGGCCCGCCATAGTTTAAATTTGGCCGCCATAGTTTACGAAAATGTAAAAAAAAAAAAAAAAAAAACTTTTTTTTTTTTTTTTTAAACGATATCCGTTTTTGTTAAAAACGATTTGAATTACGATTTTGAATTTCCTTCGCATTTTCCTCCTGGAGTAAATACATCCTATAGACTCTGTATTGGTTAGATTAGATAGGCCTAAGTAGTCCCACGGTAACACAGAATGAGGGGAAAGCATTAGGAAGTGACCGTAAGGGTATTACAGTTGATTCATGTGTGCACACGTGTAACATCGGGTGAGTAACAGAACATGTGCGCAACGATGCGTTATGACACGCCGATATGCGAGGATCTTCGTCCAAATCGCTAGTCGCATGCATCATCGCTAACTGCGTTTACATCGCGTGCCGCGTGTAAGGGAAATGTTAGTTGTTGACATGTATGGAATTCACTTCAATTTGTGCTGTTTCTGGCTTCAGTTGTGGACAAAACGATTGGCCAAACTCACAATAGAAAGCCTTTGCTGTGCTACTGTCCCAGAGAGCTGAAAAAAAACCTTCATAGAAGAAGTCACACTTAACAGGGGTGTTAACCAATCCAATGAGCTCTCTCTCTCTCTCTCTCTCTCTCTCTCTCTCTCTCTCTCTCTCTCTCTCTCTCTTCTCTCTCTCTCTCTCTCTCTCTCTCTCTCTCTCTCTCTCTCTCTCTCTCTCTCTCTCTCTCTCTCTCTCTCTCTCTCTCTCTCTCTCTCTCTCTCTCTCTCTCTCTCTCTCTCTCTCTCTCTCTCTCTCTCTCTCTCTCTCTCTCTCTCTCTCTCTCTCTCTCTCTCTCTCTCTCTCTCTCTCTCTCTCTCTCTCTCTCATAGTAGCCTACTATTTACCCATAACAAATGGTGAATTTCTGAGCCCTTTTTAATTTGTAGCCTATACCACTGAAGGCATGATAATGCTTCATCATATTTTAGAAATAGGGCCTATGTGCCTTTTATATACCAAATGTTTATCATTTTGAAATTGTTTCAGTTGTTTATGACTTGTGTATGACTGAAATTATCTCTGCATACTATCAGTGCTGCATTGCTTTGTAAAGATAGGCTATTCAACACACTTTAAAAACACACTGAAAAGATACGGCCATAGTAGCCTACTGAAAACATTTTGTTCATAATAATGGTGATTAATAAATGGTGGTCTTAAATTTTCATACTGACATCCTTGAATTTGACTTGGTAGATCACGGCAGACCATCAACTTCAAAAGTAGATCTTGGTTAAACAAGTCCGACAGGCGGACAACAGATGCGTCCGTCTATGCCCGTTCTGAACCTTTTTTGCCCAAACGCCCCCTTGGCCTCCTCATAACCTGTCAAGGCAATTTATCAATAAGCCTACCATGTACTGTATAAGCCTGGATTTGAAAAAGTACCATAGGATTTCAACAGTGTTGGGCAATTTACTGAAAAACTGTAATGCATTGCTGATTACATGTTACTGTCTTTTCAAAATAATCCCTTACACTACATTTAGCAATGTGGGGACCTAAGGCGAATTTAGCTTAGGGGGGCCATCGGTCCATCCCATATCACATTTTTTTTTAACATAAAATCTCTATTTTTGTTAGGCTATTTTTTTTTTTTAAATCACTTTTTTTTTTTTTTTTAATTACAAACATAAAAAACAGGCAAACATTACAACCCTTTCTGGACAGATTTCAATGAATAGGCTATTTGCAATTTTGCATAGGCCTACATTAAATAAACTAAAATGTGAAATTCTCTTTTCACTTTAATATGAGAGCAGTGATGTCCCCCCCCTCACTGAAGTGTTATTTCATGTGTGAGCATGATGCTGTCACCTATTTGAAGTGACGTTGATGTTGGATTTCATGGAATACTTTTAAATGCCGCTTTGGGAAGAAAACAGAGTAGGCGACAGGTGAACTGTATTTCTGTCAAAACAGTGGTTTGCAGGCGTTTGCGTTTTCACGTGGATATTGTCTTCGTGGACCGTAACAGACAAATCGTAAGTTCCATAAACTAATCAATGAGACATTGGCTACGTGTACATGATGTTTTTAAGTCCGATTTAATAAATGCGATTTAAATAGATCGGATTAAGAGTTATTTTGCGATGTGTATACATGGCACTTTCACTGAAATGCGATTAAACGAAAATAAAGCATTGCGATTGGACTGAGGACGCACGTGCTGAGCGAGCCAAATAAGGCACGGGGGCGTGGTTCAATGCCACCGAGATGCAGGTCATCTTCCCCACGAAAATCGTTGCCTCAGGCGGACTGAAATCACAACATTTCCCCCTTTCTCCCTGGATCATTTACAATGCTACATTAGCTACCCTGTTAGCATAGAAAAACGAGTGGTCAAATGGTAATGTGGAGTAACTTTGTTGTGCTTCATTACTTCGTGGGGCACTTTTACATCAATATATGGAAGCCACAACATTTATAGTCGCTTAGGGACTTTAAATTAAGCAAAACTTTCATGTGAAAATCAACAGGAAGTGCCGCCATGTTTTTCTCACTGGCAAAGAGCACGGTTGGTTTGCACGCATGAGCTCCAGGCCAAAACTGAGCGACTGCCACCTTGTGGACACAAGAGGGAATCACAGGAGGGAATCACAATTCAGAAACGCATCACGGGAGGGAAACACATCACGGGAGGGCGGACGGACGGACGGAGGGACGGACGGACGGACGGACACCAAAGCCTCTTATAGAGATGCGTGGGACGCATCTAAAAAAGGTTGGGCACCCCTGCTATAGAGAGAACCACAAGTGCTTGAAAGACAGGGATCAAAAGCCTAGTCAAGTTGTTGTAGTTTACTTGGGTTTGGGAGCAATATAAAAAACCTTCAGAGAAGGGACAGTTGGAATGAGTTTACTAACACTCCCTAGGCTTTGTTTTACAGTTGTAATGAGTTTGGTGACAGACCTTCATTGACACAGCAGAGGAGACATCGGGCTGCATATAGAAATTAATGTGTAATGAATGTGAATATAGACATAAATGTGTAATATGTTGTTCAGCCCTTTTAATGGGAGGAATTTGGAAAAAACTGGCCCTGTGACCAGCACCCCTCATGTAGAATGTGTACGCCTACAGATATGTGTGGGGGAAGGCATAGCCTACCCTCTAAGACCCTTTTTGTCTATGCGTTAACAATTTCACAGTGCTCTTAAATTCTTATCTCTGCTCCTATTTTGTTTTATTATTGTTTCCCAGACCCCTGCATGAGGGACGAATGAAACTGTGTTGTAAACAGAAATTATTCACTGTACTGCATTTTTTGACAATGACAATGTAGGCCTACTACTATTATACAAGTCAATATAAATGGCTGAAATATAGGCCCAGGCCTACAGTTTCTCCATGCGCCAATGTCATACTGTAGTCATTGTTTTGCCGTTTTGCATTTACGCTGCAAGAATACACCCCCCCCCCCCCCCCAAAAAAAGGCCCGTGTGAGAAGACCCCCCCCCCCCCCCCCCGGACAAAATAAACCCCGGCTGCCCCCATAGTTTCCAAAATTTCTGTGGGAAACACTGCGCGTTGTTAGCGAGCTCTATGGGATGTCTCCAAATTGTCAAAGTTTCATCTCCCAACTCCCAATACTTTTTAAATGGCAGGTTTGTAAAAAAAACAGGCCTAGGTCTATGGAGAATCCCAGTCTTTCCAAAAATGCATTTTTCAAGAGATCAGCGCATGTCCCACACGGAGGTCCATTTGTGCCTGAACCCTTTAACCTATAAACTTCATTCAAAGACTGTTAGAGAGATCACAAGTATGACTCCGATCTGTGAAAAGGACACGTGCCAACTCCTTTTAGTTTTTTTACAACGATGTTGTAAAGACAAAAAACTCATTGTCATTCTCTCCTCTGTTTAGAGCTCAATACTAACTGTCTTTCAGTCAATCACAACAGGTGCAGCCAATGAAGTGTTCCATTTCAACTGTCACTGTCTCAAGATTCTATTCTTAACGAGCAGGTGCGAGCAACCATTCTAGAAGTCTATTGTTCAACTCTGCAATGCAATGTAATATAGTCTTGCTGGACTGTGCATGACAGCTAGCTGCTTGGCTTAGTGGTAATGCATGCTGCTGCATTAGAGATATGGAGGTTGAGGGTTCGAATCCCACCCGAAGCCATGTTGATTTTCAAAATTATATCATATGCAGTGTTCCTTGGCCAACTTAAAATGTCATGTATGTCATTTAGTATGGATGGCAAATGTGCTGAATTACAGATATTGAGGTTGGGGGTTCGAACCCCAGTCAAAGCCATGTTGGTTTTCAAAATTATATCATATGCAGTGTTCCTTGGCCAACTTAAAATGCCATGTATGTCATTTAGTATGGATGGCAAATGTGCTGAATTACAGATATTGAGGTTGGGGGTTCGAACCCCAGTCAAAGCCATGTTGATTTTCAAAATTATATCATATGCAGTGTTCCTTGGCCAACTTAAAATCACATGTATGTCATTTAGTATGAATGGCAAATGTGCTGAATTATAGATATGGAGGTTGCGGGTTCGAACCCCAGTCGAAGCCATGTTGATTTTCAAAATGATATCATATGCAGTATTCCTTAGCCAACTTCAAATATCATGTATTGTATGTCATTTAATATCAATGGCAAAGGGGCTGGATTACAGATATGGAGGTTGTGAGTTCGAATCCCGCTCGAAGCCATGTTGATTTTCAAAATTATATCATATGCAGTGTTCCTTAGCCAACTTAAAATACCATGTATGTCACTTAGTATATCCCCAAAACGCAGAGCTACAACACTTTCAAGATGGCTGAATCCAAGATGGCTGAATTGTTTGGCCCATAACTTCTGACTGGGTGGATGGAGTTTTTCCAAGATTTCTTTTAGCTTTGTTTTCTCATTAGTACTTTGTTTCATCTCTGCCCCAAAAGGCAAGCCCGCTTCCAGCATTTTCTGTGAGAATGCATTTCTAGTTATTATTATTATTAATAAATATATATTTTTAGGGGCTTTTATGCCTTTATTTGATAGGACAGTCTGAGATGGTGACAGGAAGCGAGTGGGACAGAGAGACGGGGGTGGGATTGGGAAATGACCCCGGCCGGATTCGAACCGGGGTCCCCATGGGCATGCAAGCCCAAATGTGGGTCCGTTTTATTTTTTAATACTAGCGGGGGCGTTGGCAAGCTTATGATGAGGTTCAGGGGGCGTTGGGAGGCTCATTATGAGTTCAAGGGGGTGCTTGTTCAAAAAAGGTTGAGATTTGGTAGAAGAAGGTACCGCACACTCTTGTCCATCGTGCTGCAATTTATTGACAAACAACGTTTCGGCCCGTATGGCCTCTCAAGTTTTACTGTAAAACTTGAGAAAGGCCATACGGGCCGAAACGTTGTTTGTCAATAAATTGCAAGACGATGGACAAGAGTGTGCGGTACCTTCTTCTACCAAATTGATCCTGCACCCGCTACCTGCACCTCGAAACCTCTGGTGTGCGTTGGTTTCCTCCCTCAAAAAAAGGTTGAAAACCACTGAGTCCCCCTACCTGAATGGGGGAGGGTTTCTCCCAGCCCATCTCGAATATGCCCATCAGCAGCTCCCGCTTCAGGCAGTAGTCTTCAAACTCGTTCCCCTTGGTCGAAGTCACATCCTGACAGAAAAACGGAAGACCGTTAAGACTGGATGCTGTTGAAATCTTGCATATGCACTGTAGATGATTGGCGCATTTTAGTATTGGACAGTTAGATGCAATGACAACTATTTATACAGCATAGTATTGAAACTATGCAGTTGACTCAAAGTGCAAAAAACACATGCACACACACATTCACGCACCAGCTTTGGAGGCTGTCAAGAAGGCGCAAATTGTGAGAAAGTGCACAGATACAAACACGGACACACAAAAATAGTAACTTACAGAGGTCTTGACCCTTGTGTCTTTGGGGGGAAGCTGTAGGGCCTTCTTCCAGTCATCGCCAAACCTAAACATTGGAGCACATTGAAAAGAAGAAAGTCCACAGAATGATTTTGCACATGGTCATCAGAAAGCCAAGTCATAAAAGGAAGATAAAATGCAGACTATGTTTTCATAATGAATAACAATCCATCACTCGTGTATCTACACAACATCAAAACAGCTACAGTAAAAAAAAAAAAAAAAACAATAAAAAAAACACACACAACTCAAAGGAGTTCAAGTCCAGATGGACTATGAAGAGTCACACTATAGCATAGAACAGTATTAACACCACTGATGACGACGATTCACTAAACAGATGGCTGATCAGCGGTTCACAAACAGTCAGGCAGTGATGCGGGGCACTGGGTCACCCATCTAATTTCTCCTTCCACTCACATCTACCCACAATAATAATCGAACACTCTGAAGTACACAAGCATACTCAAATGGTTCCAAATACAGATAAGCAATATTGAAGTCATAACAGCACCAAAAAAGTATTAAATCAACACTAATTGTGTTAAATCACCCAACAGGTGGCTGATAAGTGAGTCAAGCGGTGATGTGGGCCGGGTCACGTACCTAATTCCTCCTTCCTGGGGTCCGCCTCCTGGCTTTGGGGCGCCGCCTCCCCCTGGCACCTTTCCCGGTGGCGTGCTCACAGCATGGGGTCCTGGCTGGGACACGGCTTTAGGCGGCTGTCCTCGGAGCTGGCCGTTCTGCTTGTTCAGGCCCATCATCACGGGTCCCATGCTTTCTGTTCTTGCAGTTGCCATTTTGTTTTGCTTTGTGTTTGTTTTTTTCTGGTTTGTTTTCTTTTTTTTTTCTTGTACTCCTCGTTTGCTCCTTGCTGATGCTGCTTCGTTTGCTGCTTGTTAAAGTCTTTTTGCTTTGTCCTCTCTGAAAGGTTTCAACGCCCTTCCCAGAGTATTAATACCAACAAAAAAAGAAACTAATAAAGCATTTATAATGCACTCTATTTCTTAAATCCAAAGTTATTTAGAAGTGTCTTTGTAGTATTTACATATACACAAGTGCACGTACAGTGTAGCCTCTTTCAAGAAGAGCAACTGACGTCATGAAAAATAAGTGTCACTCCAGCTCTTCCAAATGAAGAGAAATGAGCATTTATATGCATAAATATAGAAGACCTGACCACAATATAGAAAATTATATGCAGACAAGTCTCACAAAAGTACAAATCCTGCAACTGCAACAGCTAAGGCAATACTGAACGAGGGAGAGAGTCTGAAAAATATCCACGTCTCGTGCTTAAGCAGTTCAATCTCTCCTTTTCCTTAGTCTGCTATCCAAAAACAAAAAGGTTAGTTCATCAAAACAGCTGTGTTTCTCTTGGGTACAGAGTCTATTCCTGCTTTTTCAGAACGCTTCAAAAAAATGGAAATAATTTGTTCACTCCAATTCGAAGATGTGCTGATAGTGAATCTGAATTTGTGAATCCTCTTGCTTCTTGCTTTATGATTAAGTTCCTGACGGTTCCAAAACAAAACAAATCTTGGGATGTTGTAGTCCAAAAACTCCCAATAACTCACTTTGCCTCGCTGGGTCAACCAAATGTAATTCAATGTAGAATTTCGTCCAATACCATTGCTCCACAGATCTCAACTGTGTGGGGTGCGTGCGTGTGCACTTGTGTGTCAGTTTGCATGTGTATGTGTGTACAAGATGAGAAGCCAGTCGGGTTTCCTCCAGTAAACAGACCAGCAACTGAAAACTCGGTCACCTGCCACAAAGAATGGAAATGGAAGCGCGTTTATTAACAATAAATATAGCATTTATTCTACGCTAGTTTATTATTAAGAATGATTGTTAGTGGCCTGGATGCTTTCAACACATGTTCAACGTAAGTCCTGTATCTTGCACACAAAAAACACTTTCAACCATTTTAAATAGCCACCTGACTTTGCCACACGTGCATTTGAAACCTTTGAATTTGTACCATTTCGCCAAAAACAAGAACTAGGCCTCGAGACGCACTGCGCGCCGTCCCAAACTGTTCGAAGTGTTACACCAGGGAAGAAACTTAGTCCAAATGGCTGGTTTATACTACTTTTCGTGGTTGCAGTTGGACCACGCGCCTCATGTTACTCTGTTTCCAACGTTTCCAACACGCGGCAAGTTATGTTCTTCATAGGTGATGTAGAAGTACATCTAGTATTTGGTTAAGACAAGTATTTAGACTATGTATAAAGACATACTTTCATGGAGCAGATGGACTAGCAAAAGATTAACTCATAATCAAGCGCAAAGTGCAATGTAAGGCCTTTCAATCGATATATAAACTTAATAAATGGAATTAAACTGAAAAGCAGCTATGGAAAGTAAATGTAAATTGACAATACCAGTTAACGGGTTAATGCTAAAGACTTGGAAATAAATAAGCTGCTAACAAGTGCAATCCATCTACGCAATAGCATGCTGTGTCGAGCTAACGCTACATCCTCCAGCAGCTAGAGTGTTATCTCGACTCTTGACTGCATGGCAAAAGAGCAAGTCTGCAGCATTCGGTTAAAATCGTAAATAACATATAGCAGACAGTGCAGTAATTTTGTCATGTTTTGGGTAATACATTGGTCCCAGACAAGTCAGCTGCTACTACTAAGCGTCTCGTTACTGCTTCGATATGATAGCCCCAGCTACTTGCAACTAGACGTACTCGGTGTCTGGTTCATTCTCAATTTCTCTCAATTTTAGTAAATTGTGTAGTCGCTGCATGAAGTTGACAGAGAAATTAGTTGAAAGAATAACATGAAATTGAGAATGCAAACAAATTTGAGGCGAATAATCGACATTAGCCAGTTAGCATTAGCTTAATTTACCAATTTGGCTTTGCTAGCGTTAACAGCTAGCCACGGTTAGCAATACTGTATGCAAGGAAGCCGTTCTCGTTTAATAACATGGAAGGAACTTGACCCGATTCGAGATACGTTACCTTTTTCTCCACCGTAAGTTTTACCTTGATGTTAATCTAGATGCTGATCAAATGTTCGTATGTGTAACGCAACTGAATCTCAACTCACATTTACCACTTTGTCTATTGTGTTTGCTCTTGCTAAATCAACATGGTCGCCGTCGCCTTCTTCTTCCTACCCTTCTTTGTCGTGGCGTCGCTACTTATCTGACAGCAACAGCAGCTTGTTAGTATTACTACTGCCATCTGTTGATGCGGTGGAGGTCTTGCTATTACCCCTCAGCAAAAGACAAGTCAAGTGTCCTGGCCTGACAGTCATGACCAGTTGCATGAACTCAGAATAGAAAAGCTCTCTTTTATCATTGCGCACATAGCCTGCATGTCTATGTAGAATATTTTTAAATGCTCACAGGCCTAGGTTAACCTGAGAACTCCCATACTGCCTTTAGTTCTACACAATCATTCCGATCTGTGATTAGATCTGGCCTAGGTGACTTTTGTCTGGGTTCTTTTGATTTCATAAAATGGTAAGAATTGTTGTGGCACAATATACACATTTATTCAAACACATGGACACATTTGACAGGTATTTTATTGTGAAAACACATGAGGCTGAGTATGTCCTCCCAGTTAAATCCTTAGTTGGAGGCCATAGTTGACTTGATCCAATCAGTGAATTTGCAGACCTACAAGAAAGAGAACAAGAAGTCATCTTACAGTGCCCGCAGTAATAAGATGCACGGCAGTGTACTACTGTCACGTGGAATCACAATCAACATTCAGCACAAGCACAGCAGTCACCAGTAGGGTGATGCAATTCTTACACTGTCAATAACAAAAACAACCATAACATACAAAGCATCCATAACATATTAAAACAAAAAAAGTCTGAAGATGTTATGAGAGGTTTTAACCATTGAAGTGTCGCCATGGGGCCATGTAATGAAGAAGACACTGTATGAAAACAATGTGGTTGACAGATGTACCTTTGCGTACACTCCAGGGCGATTGGCCTCAGCACATCCCCATCCCCATGACACCACTCCCTGGAGCTCATTGTTGCAGACCAGAGGACCACCAGAATCACCCTGAGAGAGAGAGAGAGAGAGAGAGAGAGAGAGAGAGAGAGAGAGAGAGAGAGAGTTAGAGAGAGATTTAATTTAGAGAATGCAAGTGATGTTCTCAAACATGGCAAATGTACTCATTGTATCAGAGTATTCTTACAGAATGATGCAAATGCCACCCCTCCTGATACTGATGGCATGTAGCCTACCCTACATTCAAAATGTATATCATATCCAAATAGCACCCTCACTGTTGTCATATACAGTAGCTGTAAATTAGGGCTGACAATTTTTCACGTCATACAGTTTGTTGTCATGTGAGTCTGCCCAGTCCAGTCAACAACAGACAAATAGTCAGCAGTCACTATGGAAAAAACACATGTTTTATGCGATTCCTAAAGTACTGAACAGATAAAACAACCATGTTTAACTCACGACACGTGCCCTGTTCTAGTTCACTGCTCGGGGCTCAAACCCACAACCTGCAAAATCCATAATCCAGTTCGGGCATGGGAAGCACAGCATGATACCGCTGAGCTAAAGGTCCAGACCGATAGGGCACCGCTACCGATACTGTATGAGGCTTTGGCAGGGAGGTTCTAACGTTTGACGCTGAACTCTACTAGTTGGCATTCGTTACACACACACACCTGGCAAGAGTCCTTGCCTCCCTCCAGGAAACCGGCACAGAACATGGAGTCGGTGATCCTATCAGGGTAGGAGTTCTCACAGTCCTGCTGGGACAGGATGGGCAGATCCAGGCAGTTCAGACACCATCTGCAGCCAACTAAATCCAAGAGATCCACCGGAGGTTTGAAGAAAAGAGAGGAAAGAGTTAAGTTTTCACTTCCGTAACAATTCAGACTATAATAAATTACATGTAGGAATTAGTTTAGTCTTTCAGATTTTTACAAAATGTGAAAAAAACTGTAATACGTACTCTAACCTGTACTCTCTAAGACTTCAATGGTACGGTTGAAATTCTGCACACTTGAATGAATGCTATACAGAGCAATTTTTGTTACATTTTGATATGGGAGTTCTACACCAGTAGTTCTCTACCTTTTTTGAACAAATGCCCCCTTGACCTCACAATAAGCCTCCCAACGCCTTCTTGATCACATCATAAGCCTGCCAACGGCCCACTTAATATTAAAAAAATATGAAGGGTCCCCTAACGTACCCTGGGGGGCTGTAGGGCCGCTGTTGAGAAACACTATTCTACACATCTGATCTGTAATTACACCTGAACAAAACAACTCACATACTACGAGGGAGGTCAGTTTCCAGAGACATGAAAACGCATCTGAAGCAATGTAGACTTCTGTTTTTTTTTTTTTAACGGAGTCGACCTTTAAATACCCCTGTATCTGTCCCCCATACTCACATGGGCTCTGAGTGGATCCCCATCCAGACACCAGGCACTGGGTGCCAGCAGGGGCGCAGTTCTTGGGCAGGGCCATGGTCTGGACGTACTGGTTGAGGGTGACGGGGGTCTTCAGCTTGACCAGCATGATGTCGTTGTTGATGGTGTAGCGGTCGTAGTCGGGGTGCTTGATCGCCAGCTCGGCGCCCACCTCCTGCTCCGTGCCCTCGCCGTAGCGGATCTCATGGTCACCCAGCACCAGGGTCAACTCACCGGCACTGCAGGGAAGGAAGAGAACATAAGTTGAATAGAATATAGTTGAATATAATAGAATAAAGGTAGAATAGAATAGCATAGAATAAGAATAGAATAGAGTTGAATTAAATGGAGTACAATAGATTGGAATAGTTTATTGTCACTACAGTATTTTAGTGAGGAGTAGTGAGTTTCATTGAGGAGTTTATTGTCACTACACTACATGTACAATAGGAAACTACACACACACTGTACACACAACTCGCCGATACAGCATACAGTGCAAATGCTGATGCATATTATCAAATGCATGGCAATTATTTGAAGATTCCAATGATGTGACAAAATATTGGGTCACAACGTAATGACCATGGCAAATTGTGGGTCCCAAGACTATTCCAGTTAAGAACTACTGAGGTTTTCAGTGCACTGAAGGCCTATGCATGTATGATGCAAACTAGTATACACACATGCATACACTTGGAAAGTTATTTGGCTAAAGAAGAGAAGAAGAAGTCATTATCAATGAATATCCTCAAACAAATTCGGACAGACAAGAGTGCCGGACACGATATCACATATGAAATAATCTTATATCACAAAGAAAATGGTCTGTCACTGTAAGCAGCCGTTTTGTACATTTCCACACATTGCCACATTTCATATGAATACCACCACATCAACTGAGTGCCACGGCTAACTCAGTGGTCACCCTGATGTCACTGATGGCTGGACTGATAATCTGGCATACAGGATCTTTTCCCGGTTGGCCAACAATTCTCATAAGCTGATGGTATTATTTTTTTGTTAACTTTTTTTGTTTGTCTGTTTTTTTCCCTTGGAGACCGACCCACAATTCTGATAGGGTGGCCCATTGGTCCATTTAATGTAGACAGTGGACTGAGCTAATCATAATATCGTAACAGTGGTGTCCAAATGGCGGCCCGCGCGCCAGATCCGGCACAGGCACGGCAAATATTTGACCCGCCATGTGGTTGGTTGGAACAAATGAAACCATATAGGCCTATGTAATGTATGTGTGCTGTCTGGCCATATGGGCGGACGATTTGTTTAATTGGAGATCACAGTTGTAGAATCTGAGGGGCTGCTATGTTAAAAAATGCCCAGGTTGTTTTTCTATCCCAGTCCAGTCCAGTCCTGGCTTTCACCCACTCTTTGTGAGTGGCAGACGATTTGTTTGGCCCTCAGCCTGGCCCTTTTCTGGCAAATAATTGGAGACCACTGTCGAAGATTATGAGGGGCTGCAATGCTAAAAATGCCCGGTCAGTTTTTCCATCCTTGTCCAGTACTGGCTGGCTTTCACTCACTCTTTGTGACAGTGGGCTGCAGAGACCACCCAGCGATCACTGATGAGGGTGCCGCCACAGAAATGCCAGCTTGTCTTCAGGGACACCTGCCAGGGTGCAGAGTGGGGCTTGCACTCGTACCCACCCACAATCTTATCGTCCACCTCAAAAGCCACTGCAGAAGGAGTGAGAAGAGGTCCATGATAGACAGTTTAGTGGAAAGTATCGAAAGGAGAAATTCTGTGACGGTATGAGAGCTAAACTGAAGTAACATATGGATTGAAGAATACAGAATCAAATACAAAAGGAACCTTGCGTACATTGTAATAGAACACCAATATTCCTATATGATAGGCCTCAACAGGCTCTACACAAATGGCACTTTACATAAATGTATTCCTCCTGTTTCTAAAGCCAATACATGTTTGTGGCCTTAACCACTCAGTCATGAACACCAGAAGAGTCGTGGCCAAAAATCAGTCGCACAGCAATTCACACACACACACACACACACACACACACACAAACACTCACACACTCACCAGAGGCTCCGAGACACAGCAGGAGGATTGCTAGGTGCATAGCTGTAGGTGTGTATGGTTAATATGACTCAGTGGAGTAAGGTATGATTGTCGTCCCCCATGGCATTAAAAAGTCTCCCACAATCCTTGGTGATGCCACGCCTCTGTGACATGAACCAGTCATGGCTCAGCGGTCCCACACGTCCAGCTATTGACAGTGGAGGTGGTCCCCCAAAAAAGTGGTAGATTAGACTGAGAACAGCAGTTAATCAGTAATACCAAAGAATGATAATGCCGCTAGAGCACATATGTCTCATAGTGTCAGTATTCCCACACACAAAGAGACATGTTCTTAAAGCAACACTAGTTTACTGGGAGTCATTTTTGTTTTGGTCACCCTACACCAGGGGTGGGGAACCTTTTTCATTCAAAGGGCCACTTCACATTCCTCCAGGGGCTGTAAAAGTCCTCCAAGGGCCGTACTACAAACGTAAACCAGGATTCCCCCTGCACTTTAGGCCTATATTGAAGAAGGCCAGCTTTAAAACAGACCCCACCTTCTCTAGGTCCCCTGAAATATTGCTAGGCCTATTAATTATAACTTAATTGTATTGCAAATGTAATTTCCAAGATTCCTTTACAAAACATGTCATATTTCATGTGAAACTGCATAACATTAAAATTATATCAGGGGCCGGATAAGACGGCCTCAAGGGCTGAAAATGGTCCCCATGCCATAAGTTCTCGCAACCCCTACCCTACACCCTACAGTGGTTCTCAACCTTTCTAGAACAAACGGTCCCTTGCCTCATCATAAGCCTGCCAACGCCCCACCACCCAACATCGTGATGATAACACTGCGCCCCTCCCCCCCAGCGGTCTCCTACGCCGATCTGGGGGGCCGACTCTAGCCCCCGGAGAGAAACACTAGTTCAGAAGGAGAATTGTGTCACATAACGGCGAATGCAGTCTAATCATCCACACTCATGCGATTAATTGGGTTCAGTTTGGCAAAGTGAGTATGTACTATAAGTGTTATCACTCTGCTAACAATTCAGAAACATAATTTTAAAGAAGGAATTACTTAGTGTTACTTTAATGACAGAATGTGTAAGCTACTTTTATTTAGTTCTTGAATGTTGATGTGGATTAATGTGACCATATAGGAAGGTGGAACTACTTAGCTCAGCTAGAGTGACAGGTAGTTTAAGTGACTTCTATTTAGCCCTTGGACAGGGCAGCCCTATTTCCCTGGTGCGTTGTCAGATGCTGCCAAGTGGAGCTCTTCGCTGGCCAAGACTGGACCTGGACTTTCACTGCCCATGAAGACATATGGACACTGCAGTGCCTTTATCAAATTAACCCGTGGGATGCATGCCACTTTGTTTCAACGGCCCTGACTGAGGCTCCCCCCGTTAAATGGTTGTGAATGATTTTCGTTCTGCTGCCAGCGGATGGTTGTTGATGCAGCAGGATCGGGCTTCTCTGCAGAGGATGGGGGAGCATGAGCCGCAGTAGTGTACTTCAAAGCGTAACTCTCCCTGCCCGCCCACTCACACGCACACACATACACACACACACACACACCCTTGCCAGCTGAGTAAGGGTGATACTCAGCAGATCTCTCTGGCCTTGTTTGCCAGAGTAGTGAGATAGTGTCCAGCAGAGCAAAACCCGGCCGGCAGCTTTGTGTGCAGATTAACAGTACAGTACAGGGAGATGTGGGAAGAAGTGGAGGAAAGAGCAGGTTGTACAGGGACATGATGAACCCAGACAGACAGTGTTGGGAGGACATACAGATGTCCTGGGTGGTTATGTTCAGGACTGTGTGACTTCCAGTTTGATGTCATGACTTTGACACGAGTATACTGGTCAATGATGGGGTTTTTTTTTGGCTCAGATGTCAGGTGGTATAACCGCAGCAAATGCCCATAAATGAATTAGTAATTGGTTATGAATGTGCTACAATAAATAGGCTTCTTAGATAATCCACTAAAAGACAAAACAAAACAAAAGCTGTGGTTGCACCACCCTGACATGTGCTATTACTAAAACGTGACACATACACAACTCAATAGAACATAAAAAACCCAGACAAGCCATTTTGAGGGGAGATGACAAGAATGTTTTCTTGAAAGTGGTAACATTTAGAGGGTCCTGAAGTTTGACATGAATTTGAGCAGTCCGGTGTGAAAGCGCAGTTTAATTATGTTCATTTTACACTACAGACATGAATCAGAAAACATAAGTCACTGAGTTTTACATTTAAAATATAAATATTTTTTCCAACATTTAAATTCTAGGAGCAGTGCAGAGTAGAACCCAGAGTTTTGTCAGTAAACATAAAGGATACAGTAAACTGACTAGTCTTAATTCAAGACTATTCCCGTATTGCTGTTAGATTAAGGCATTCCGGATTTTCCCACAGGCCATTGGTAAACGGCTATTGCTATGTGAACCTTTAAAAGGTATAAACATTAACATTTATGAAAAGGTTAAAAGCCCAACATTTAATTCCAAGATGATATATTATATATACTGATATAAAAGGTATGCATACATGATCATATGCAAAGGCGAAGAGGGTAAAACATATTTTTTTCCTTTTTGTCCATCTGCAATGCTTTCGTTTACATTCAATTTTTAATATTGCTACATAAGCATAATGCACAGTGGTGCACAGTACAGTGGTCCCTTTAATAGAACTGCATGGTTATTGCCACATGGTCTCCAAACTCCAAAGACCAATCAGGCCGTTCGTCCCGTTACAATCCCCTTTAACCCTTTGAGGAGTAAGGAATTTCTAGAGGTTCTTCTAGAATTTTACTGGAACACTCTACAGCTCCCATAGACGTCTGTGTTAAAAATCTCGCAAAGACATTATGACATCATAATGAGAACTCAAAATTTGGGCAAAATTCTAATCACATATTTGTGATGGTACTCCTCAAAGCGTTAATCACTCAGCTCGTCCGCTTCCTCGTGTCTTCTGGCCAACCCAAAGGGGTCCGCCACCGGCCTGATGTGGTTGTTCATGTCCACTGCTGGCCGCGCGCAGTTCGCAGAGGGCGGGCCTTGTTCAAGGACCTCTCTGATTCGCTGAGTGCATATTTCCGAGGCCTCCTGGGTCTCCTTGGAGAGTTGCGATAGGCTGAGGAAGCCGTGGGGGAGGTCCTCCACCACCGTCAGGGTCACCGTTTGGCCGATGCTTCGGAGCCGCTTGGCAAACATCACCGAGTCGTCCAGCATGGCGTCCAGAGCAGACGCCTGTGGAAGGAAGATAGACCAACACAGGGAAAAAGGTCACCGATGTGTGAAAATGCAGATCTATTAGTGGGCTAGTCTGAGGTCATTTGACTGGCCTAAAACAATACATTGCCAAAGAGCTATTTTGTTAGGAATGAAAGCCAACATACCACATCCTACCCACCCGTGCTGTAAGTGTTATTGACATACCAGACACCCGGAAACATCTCACTACTTCAAGGTTCAAGATTCAAGACTCCTATATATATTTATACTCATAACATTTTATTACATTATAGATGTATAAGAGAGTACAATTCTTTGTGTTTTGTCTCCTCAAAGGATAAATAAATGAAAGATTAACCTTTAACCTCACTAGACCACTTTGTTGAATGATTGATCAATGATTGTTTCTTTGTTGACCTCACTGGCCTTGCCCTGATTGTCTTCTTTTATGATTCAACATCACTCTCTGTCCAAAAAGGTTCTCAATTCTCATTCATTCAGGTGACGTTAAAGCTTAGTTATAAGCTTTGGGGCAGCCCTGGTGTCAGATCAGAGGGTCTCAGGTAATGCAACGTCTCTCACGACTATGTGTAGAGGATGTCGTCCCTTGATTAGGCAATGTAAAGTAATGTAATGTAATGTAATGTGAGGTCTCTCACCACTATGTGTAGAGGAGGCAGTCCCTTGAGCAGGTCAGTGGGCGCCAGCAGGGGCGACACATACGGGTTCTTCAAGATGGCCGAGTTCGGAGCCCGCACCTCCGACAGCTGCTCTGAACGCAGAGGCACAAAGCCTTCTGGGTAATCCAGCCGGCCGTCCCTGCCGTTCGTCCCCGGTGCGTCGCCACCTTCCTCCCGCCCTCCAGCCCTCCGTCGTTGTGTCTCCGGCGAGCGGTCGGTGTCCACGGCGGAGGACATGGAGAGGGAGACGGGGTCCAGGAGGGACTGGAACCAGCTGGAGGCCCCCTGGCTGAGGTCCGTCAGGATGGTGGCCGTGTCCCGGCCCAGGGCCCCCAGCGTGCTCAGCTCCTCACTGCACTCCACCTTGCCACACTCCACACCTGGGACACACAGAGGAGGGGCGGGGGCGGGGGCAGGGGAGGGAGAGGGAGAGATGAGGGAGAGGGGGACAACTATATTACATTACATTACATAACATAACACTTAGCTGACACTTTTATTTAAAGTAACTCATTTACAGAATATTGGTAACAGTCACTGGAGCAATGTGGGGTTAGGTGCCCTGCTCACACCAGGGACACATGGAAGAGGGAGAAGAGGAGAGAGAGGGGGAGAGAGGGATAGAAGAGGATACTGTATATGATATGAACATAACTTTAGAATGACCAAAGGTGCCAGAGGGATACTGTTCCCTTTTCTTCAGTCCATCACAATTTTTTGTTTGTCCAATACTGCAACTTTCGAAAGGGTGGATTGATTTTCACCACAGTTAAGACTCTCTTTCTCTTTTGAGACTATTTACTACACTGATGCCTGGGCTGGCCTTGACACAGGGTAAACTTGTTTGGGTGTGTAGTATACTCTACTCTCTTGAAGTTAAAATAAATAAATTAAAAAACACTAACCCTACTTGGTCTCTGCACTTCATGTTCTGTATATGTCCTGTGTACTTGTATCTGCAAGTGTATGCTATGATTATGTCCTCGATTGGAAGTCGCTTTGGATAGGAGCGTATGCCAAATGTTAAGTAATGTGATTGACCAAATTTTGTGTGCTAATACTCTAAGCGACCGGCCTGTTTTTGCGACTAATCTGACCGAGCGGGGTCATTTATGACCCCAAGGAGTTTATATAGAAATACCATTATATAAATTATTTTTTGGGGTTCATTCAAATTTATTTACATCTTGCACATACTTGTCCCTCATCTAAAGCAAAAAAATGTGAATTTGAACATTTTATTGATTTGCTAAAAATTAGTCAAACTTACATACTCATATGCTAAATATGATGTATGACCTCATTTGCATATGTAAACATCAAAATACAAAAAACATCCAATACATTTTTTTCTTCTCTCATCATCAGTAATCAACTGAGAAAGTTTCATGGTGATATCTATCATTTACATTTTTTAGCCTATTCACTTGTAGTAATCTTACCATAATAATACAGTATATTTATGCTAATTATGGAAATTGCTCAAAGTGAAACTTTGGGAAACCAAGCTAAATTCTATCCATTAGGCCCATAGATTATATTTCTGCAATAAAACTTTAGGCTACTCAACATTTCTGGGTTCATGAAATCACAAGATCAGAGAATATGGTAATTTACATAGACAAAACCATGATTCTCTGAAACTTTTTCTGGACATTGCAGCTGTGAAAAGGTGTCTTCCATATATATTAGAGCAAAGAAATGATTCAACTGATGCTTCAGCCTTTGTATAGCCATATAATAAGGAAAATTCTAAAAACGCCATTGATTTCTACACTGATGACTTGTTTCCTCCCTCTTTGTTCATCAGGATGACTTCCATTTCATATTCTCATCATGTGTCTAGGACCAGTGTGCCATGACATCAACAAATATGGAGCGATAACATAGGAAATGCTACCTAGGTGCCCTCACAATATGCTTCGCTGGCTATCGCAGGGGTGCCCTATTCATTTATATAATATACAGTTGTGCTCATATGTTTACATACCCCAGCAGAATAAACGCTTTCTTCGCGATTTCTCACAAAATATGAAGGATTACACAAAACCTTTTTTTTCACTCATTGCTAGTGACTAGCTTAAGATATTTATTAGCAATATTCTGTGTTTACTCTTTCAAAAGCATGATCACAACCCAAACTACCCAAATGACCCTGTTCAAAAGTTTACATACCCTAGTTGCTAATGCTGAATATGGCCCTGTTTAACATCAGGGACCGCTCTAAATTGTTTGTGGTAGTTGTGGATAAGGCTCTTAATGTTCTCAGATGACAGAACAGCACATTCTTCCTGGCAGAATGGTTGTTTCCTATAATATTTTTGGGTGTCTTGCTGGAACCTCACATTTGAGGTTTCCCCTGAATGGCAATGATGTTGAGATCAGGAGAGTAAGACGGTCGCTCAAATACATTTTATTCTTTCTGAAGCTAGTGACGGGTTGATTTGGCTTTCTGTGTTGAAATATTGTCATGTTGGCATGTCCAAACAATGGACCATGTGCAGTTTCAAGGCTGATGTGTGTCAAGTTTCCTCCAGTATTTTTCACAGGGCAATGTATTCATCATTCTGCGAGTATGGATCAAAAGTATAATGCATTTGTAACTCAAATGTCCCCATGAAATCAGTGGTCCATGACCATGTTTCACAGAAGGGTATGGTGTAACTTTCATCATAGGCTCCATTGACTGTTCTCCAAATGGTACTGTTAATAGTGGCCTAAAAAAGTTCCATATTGATCTCATTTTTCCAAATGACTTTGTCACAGGCATTTTGATGCTTCTCACTGTGCTATTTGGTGTATCATATGCAAAATAACATGTTTGCATTTTTGTGGTAATGGCTTTCTCCTGGCAACCCCCAACAGCCCATCTTTCCTCAAGTGCCAACATTTTTTCATGTTGTCCTATATTTCACCTGAAGTTATTTTTTGGTTGTCCTATGCCTCCTGAACAATTTCCCTTGCAATGATCATTGCAATGCAATGATTCCCTTGCCCATTGGCTTGATTCCAACCAAACTCCTCATATTGCATTTCTGAATTGAAATTCCAACGGTGCCAACATGACAATATTTCGACACAGAGAGCCAAATCAACCCGTCATTAGCTTCAGAAAGAATAAAATGAAGGTTTTTGAGCGACCATCTCACTCTCCTGATCTCAACATCATTGAGCCACTCAGGGGAAACCTCAAATGTGAGGTTCCAGCAAGACACCTAAAGATATTATAGGAAACAACCATTCTGCCAGGAAGAATGTGCTGTTTTGTCATCTGAGAACATTAATAGCCTTATCCACAACTACCACAAACAATTTAGAGCGGTCCCTGATGTTAAACAGGGCCATATTCAGCATCAGAAACTAGGGTATGTAAACTTTTGAACAGGGTCCTTTGGGTAGTTTGGGTTGTGATCATGCTTTTGAAAGAGTAAACACAGAATATTGCTAATAAATATCTTAAGCCAGTCACTAGCCATGAGTGAAAAAAAAGGTTTTGTGTAATCCTTCATATTTTGTGAGAAATCGCAGAGAAAGCGTTTATTCTGCTGGGGTATGTAAACATATGAGCACCACTGTATTATATTTTAATACTATAAATGTTTATATTATGAATATTTTAAGTCTGCTGACCATGGCTTGCCCAAAGAAACAAAATACAAAAATCAGAGTTTGAAAATTACAACAACAATGGCCATTATAATGTTGAGTATCTCATGGATCCTCTCGGGGTCATAAATGAAGGAATTAAGCATTTATATCTAATAATTAGGCTAACCTGCATAGGCGTTGATGCACTTGCAGAGGACCCCGAGCGGCAACATGGGATCGATGAGCGTGAGGAGTCGCGAGGGCGAGGCGTCGGCCGTGAGCAGCGTGGCGGGGTAGGCGGCCATGATGCCGTCGGGTACTCGCACGCCGTTGGACATGGCGCGCATGGACACCGTGATGCACAGGTTGCCCCCAGCGCTGTCTCCTGCCAAACACACACGCTCCGCTGTGGAACCTACACCAGAGAAACAGACCATTTATAGACATCAATTCTATTCTATTCAAATTACTAGACAAAGATTAAGATAAGGACACAAAAAATCTGCACTCCACATAGAATGAGAGTAACCAAACCACCTCGTTCAGAAACAGGAAATGCACCCTGAGAGTACCACGAGTGATGATTCTGTTCTTCCTAAAAGTTCTGTGTTGTGAGGAGGGATTAATTATGTAATTGTTGCAAGTGCCCATCGGCCATGACAAGGAGCTGTAGTTGCAAAACTCACCCAGCAGGTGGCAGTTCTGCAGGGCCCAGCAGTAGGCGTAGAAGCACTCCTCCAGGGCCCGGGGGAAGGGGGCCTCAGGGGCCAGGGAGTAGTCCACAGACAGGATGGGCACCGCCAGGTCTCTAGACCAGCTCTTCAGGTAGCTCTGGTTGACAAATGAGAGGAAGGTGAGAGAGGGAGAGAGAGAGGGGGGAGAGAGAGAGAGAGAGAGAGAGAGAGAGAGAGAGAGAGAGAGAGAGAGAGAGAGAGAGAGATAAGAGTTTTAGATTAGATCACTTTATTAGTACCCAAATGTAGAGTTGGGTACATAAAAGGGATGGCCTAGTGTGCTCAAGATTGCAGTTCCGACCACCAGACCATTAATGCACCTGAGTCCCCATGGGGTGGGAGTGAGAGTGAGAGAAATTAACAAATAAAACAAAGGAGATAGCACTCCGCGCTTTTAAATTAACAATCCGGTGCAACCAGAGCAAGACTAAATAATAAGTACAAAGGAAAAATAATCTGGTGCCACACAGATGCCTATTTTTTGTTATTTATTGTTTCAGAGCAGTAACGTTTCAACATGCATCTTCATCAGAGAAATTAACAAATATACTATCATTAATAATAAAAAGCCTTAATAATAAAAAACAGCCACAAATCCACCTCAAAGACCGTTTTAAATGGAAGTACCCGGGTTTCTGAGTACAGTTTATGATTCACCATGTGCCTGTCCAAACAAAAGAATTATTAATTACTAGGCTCTCGCATACAATCCCACATTGATATTTTACATAGATACTTTCATGCTTCTTTGTGGCCATGCTTTTGTGTATCCAATTTGGTTAATCTCCTTGTGCAGGTAACCATAAAAGTGTTCACCTTTTATATATATTAAAAGCACACACCTCATGGGATTTGGAGGTCTGGGCCACAAATCCGCCCCCGTGGAAGTGCACAATGAGCCAGGGGGAGAGGGGTCCCTTCTGTGGGCGACGACCCAGGGGAGAAGACTTGGCGGCCACCGAGCCCTCGGGCTGGGAGTAGGCCAACAGCTCCTCACTGTCCTGCACAAGGGGGAAGAGGAGACACACTATTATACATCTTTAGATGAAGTGTGGTCTACTCCAAATGATTTAAGACTGAAGTCGTCAGGTGCATGAATCAGGTTGTTCAATTGAGTCACAAGACGCAACACTTTAAAATCATATTAGAAAATCCTTGTGATAATCCCAATAAATCATCACGAGATTTATATTGTTATATTTATATTTATATATATATATAACAATAGTGTGTTGCCTTAGTACTAAGCAGTATGACCAAACATTATGACATTTATAACAGTATGATCAAACATGATATAACAGCTTTCTATACTGTCCTACAAAGGCAAAGTGCAGTAACTACGCCAACATTGAAACTGAGAGAAACGCCAAAGCTTAAAGCTTAGGAATTGTTTTGAATATTGTAGTTACTGCAAATTTGCAGTAGGCCTACTACTGCAAATACTGACAAAATATGTAGGCTAGTTACTGCACTTTGGCTTTGTGGGGCAGTATAAGCTTTCCGCTGGGGGGCACTGTGGCGCAGCGCGCCCACGGGGACCCCGGTTTGAGTCCGGCCGGGGTCATTTCCCGATCCCGCCCCGTCTCTCTGTCCCACTTGCTTCCTGTCACCATCTCAGACTGTCCTGTCAAATAAAGGCATAAAAGCCCCTAAAAATATTTGTAAAATATTTTTTTTTAAAAGTATAGCTTTCCGCTGAAATGGCCTTTCCAGACACTAGAGGTTCATTCCAATATGCAGACTCCCATCCTCAGCCTGTGTTTGTGGCCTCGCGTTTCGCTGACGACCTGCCTCCGCGGAGAAAACAAAGTTTACGCCGCTGTCAGCCTAGCCACAACAACTTTTGGGGGACCATTCTTCATTCACCATCCTGATTGCAAATGAGAAAATGACATTAGAATGAAACTTTTGCGAGATATTGAAATTACACTTCTGTCGTCAGTGACGTCATCACGAGGCCACAAGCAGGCAAGTGAACAAGGGAGGACGGGAGTTAGGATATTAGAAAGAGCCCTAGTATTTGGAGTTTTGATATCTAGTGCTAGAAAGACTGTTACAAGACATTGGCTGCAGCCAGATCTACCCACTATAACAGAGTGGACTGATACAATTGAGGACATTTATTTGGTGGAAAAGATCACTTTTGCGCGTAGATTGCGAATGGGGAGGTTTAGGGAGGTGTGGGTGGAGTGGGAGGGTCGAGGATGATGTGGGGCGAATGATTCTTGTGTTTTTTAGTCTTTTTCCCATTGTGTTTGTTTGTTTTTTACTCATTGTTCAATAAAAAAAGAATTTACAAAAAAAGGAAGGAAAGAAAGAAAGAACCCTAGAGCTGGACAGGCAGCCATGACAGGCAGAACAGGTATTACAGCTCCTGACTGCCTTGGACAAAGGAGGACAGGGAAGGGCGTAATGACACAAGTGGAGATGGTCACAACCAATGGTTGTACATTACAGTGATTATAATCTAAAATCAGAAATAATTCTGGAAAAAGCTACTAAAAAATAACAAGTCCGACAGGCGGACAACAGATGCGTCCGTCTATGCCCGTTCTGAACCTTTTTTGCCCAAACGCCCCCTTGGCCTCCTCATAACCTGTCAAGGCAATTTATCAATAAGCCTACCATGTACTGTATAAGCCTGGATTTGAAAAAGTACCATAGGATTTCAACAGTGTTGGGCAATTTACTGAAAAACTGTAATGCATTGCTGATTACATGTTACTGTCTTTTCAAAATAATCCCTTACACTACATTTAGCAATGTGGGGACCTAAGGCGAATTTAGCTTAGGGGGGCCATCGGTCCATCCCATATCACATTTTTTTTTAACATAAAATCTCTATTTTTGTTAGGCTATTTTTTGTTTTTAATCACGATTTTTTATTTAAAAAAATAAATAATTACAAACATAAAAAACAGGCAAACATTACAATGAATTACAATGAAACATTTCAATGAATAGGCTATTTGCAATTTTGCATAGGCCTACATTAAATAAACTAAAATGTGAAATTCTCTTTTCACTTTAATATGAGAGCAGTGATGTCCCCCCCTCACTGAAGTGTTATTTCATGTGTGTGCATGATGCTGTCACCTATTTGAAGTGACGTTGATGTTGGATTTCATGGAATACTTTTAAATGCCGCTTTGGGAAGAAAACAGAGTAGGCGACAGGTGAACTGTATTTCTGTCAAAACAGTGGTTTGCAGGCGTTTGCGTTTTCACGTGGATATTGTCTTCGTGGACCGTAACAGACAAACCGTAAGTTCCATAAACTAATCAATGAGACATTGGCTACGTGTACATGATGTTTTTAAGTCCGATTTAATAAATGCGATTTAAATAGATCGGATTAAGAGTTATTTTGCGATGTGTATACATGGCACTTTCACTTAAATGCGATTAAACGTCTGGGGAAAATAAAGCATTGCGATTGGACTGAGGACGCACGTGCTGAGCGAGCCAAATAAGGCACGGGGGCGTGGTTCAATGCCACCGAGATGCAGGTCATCTTCCCCACGAAAATCGTTGCCTCAGGCGGACTGAAATCACAACATTTCCCCCTTTCTCCCTGGGTCATTTACAATGCTACATTGGCTACCCTGTTAGCATAGAAAAACGAGTGGTAAAATGGTAATGTGGAGTAACTTTGTTGTGATTCATTACTTCGTGGGGCACGTTTACATCAATATATGGAAGCCACAACATTTATAGTCGCTTAGGGACTTTAAATTAAGCAAAACTTTCATGTGAAAATCAACAGGAAGTGCCGCCATGTTTTTCTCACTGGCAAAGAGCTTTTGGTTTGCACGCATGAGCTCCAGGCCAAAAACTGAGCGACTGCCACCTTGTGGACACAAGAGGGAATCACAAGAGGGAATCACAATTCAGAAACCCATCACGGGAGGGCGGACGGACGGACGGACGGACGGACGGACACCAAAGCCTCTTATAGAGATGCGTGGGACGCATCTAAAAATACACAGTGTACCTTTAAACATCTTTGCTATTGCATTTTTCCACTACTACTTTTCTCATTGCCTGTATTGCTGCTCACCTGTCCTTCTCGGAGCGTGTGTGAGATGAGCCTCATCTTGACGCAGTCGGGGCCCGAGTGGGCGACGGGCGGGTGGACGGCTACGCAGAGGCGTGGGTCGGAGGCCAGCGGCAGCCGCAGGGTCACCGGGGGAATAGTCAGGGTCAGGTTCACCTGCACCGTCTTGGCCGCTATACTGGCCAAACCCTGCATGTTTAAAGAGCATAGCAGTCAATTGTGAAGTGTTATGATGTTTTCAAAGAAATTTTTAAAAATAGTTTTATTCTTAATTAATTCAGAATTAAATCATGAAACAATTTAATATACTGGCCAAACCCTCCATGGGACACAGGATCACTGTGGGAATTGCCGGCCGGCCAATAAACGAACGCACGTGGGTGCATAATAACATACAGTACGTCATGAACGTCAACTGTCAGTGATTGGTCACCACTCATTTCAAGCCAGAGCTAAGCTCGTTCCTCCCACCCAAGCCCTCCAGGGCATGGAGGAAACAGACCAAAAATTAATTACGAAGTAATTAATGTGGTCTGGTAAAACCAGGCTACTGTACAGGAGCATCACTTTGATAAGTTTGATAGTAATAAACGAAATGACTGCAGGTATAAGTTTTTTTTCACTAATTGGCTTAGATGAGAGGAAAACCATGACAGAGGAGGACGATGGGAAAGGGGAGCTGTGTGGATGGAGGGAAAAGAAGAAGGACAAGGAAAGGAAGAAACACTGTCACTAGTGCTGACATATACATTATTTATCCTTCAGATAAGGAACAGAAATAAACTCCAACGCATATGTGTTCAAGAGTGCGCTGCTTGAGAGGAAGATTCATTAGACTAAACTAATTCCAGATTCCCTCTTAGAATACAGAAAAAGAGTTTGAGGAGAGCAATTGTCTTATTGTTGGTCTGAGGTCTCTTGCAATTCAAGTGAATAACAGCCATTGTGGTCAAGGGCCTTTGCTCAATAGCTGATTGTATTTTGTTCGGACAAGACAACCATTTATTGGTAAAGTGAAGGGGTACAGTTTGAAGGACAATGGAAGAACAGTCATTTAGCTGAATTGCTCCCATCTCTAAAGGAACAATCCTACATCACCCTACAAAGAAAGGCAGTCAAGATTGTTTTTATTCATGGCGACTTTCTAGTTTGAATGTCCAATACCTACAGTAGCTCTCTACAATTGACTTCCTGGCAGCCTGTCTAAGGTATTGGTTACATGTATGCGGACATTTTAACCCTTTTAAACACGACGTTATAAAATTGTTGTTACCAGAATGGCAATGACCGAGTTGTAGTGCATTACTAAAGGCGCTGTGTTATGTCACAGTAGAGTAGTACCAGAACCTTTCAATGACTTGCAGTGTGCCTCAGATGGTACGCCGTGCATTAAGAGGCTACAATGTGGATATATATTTTTTTATCCCTTTACGTCGTGTAAACACATCATGTGGTTAATAAAAATAAAAACTCCATGTTGATGTCCAAATGCACATTCTAAAACTCTATTCAAGTGTAAATTACAGGCCAACATCAATGTGTTTTCAAAAATATCTACATACATGTTAACAGCTTCTAAACAAACCTATACATGTCACATATGGCCTTAGTCAACAACAGCTGTGCACTTCGGCCCGACTGTGGTCTACATGACCTTTGCCGTGTGCTGTAGTTCCCAAGGTAACATCATGAAATGACCACATGTTTTGCATGTTCTTTTCATGGGCTGACTTCGGGTGTTGAACACTTGGGTTACAATGTGTTTTTATCACTTCGTATATTTTACTACTTGACTGCTGAAGTTGTTTACTACAGGAGACTACTACAAAACTATCCCATTTCAAATCAGATTCTGAAATGTTTACATTCAAATCACATTCTGAAATGAACAATTTATGCTATACTTATGCTGACACACACAAAAAAATTAGCTCACGCACACACACACACACACACACACACACACACACACACACACACACACACACACACACACACACACACACACACACACACACACACACACATACACACACACACACACACACACACAGACTCACTGAGATGAGCTCGGACTCTGTGAGGTTCCAGAAGGCTTTCCAAAAGTGCATGTCCAGATTCTGAGTGATGCGTTCAAACTCCGCTCCCCTGAGCTCCGGGTCCACCACGTATTTCCCAGAGGTGAAGAAAGAGAGGGCTGCCCGGCCTGCAACATATTATATTAAATTACATTACATTACATTACATTACACTACATCATATTATACTACATCACACTACACTACATTACATGTCATGGGGCAATCATGGGGCGGTAAGTGCTTTCCCCCATCCTCCTCCATGACTGAGGTACACTGAGCATGGTACCGTCCCGCCGCACTGCTCCCTTCCGGGTGCCATTGGGGGCTGCCCCCTTGAACAGGTGAGGCATAAATGCAATTTTGGTTGTGTGCAGTGCACAGTGAATACTTGTGTGCTGTGGAGTGCTGTGAGTTGGGAGTTTCCCATTTGGGCTTTCACTTCACTAGATAACATTACATTACATTATACTACATTGCATTACATTACATTACGTTTAGATGACGTTTTTTTAAATAGTTCCGTCGAGTTTTACTTTGATCTTTCATTTAGTTCCGAATTGTGAAGTGTTTACATGACGTTTTCAAAGCGGAATTAAGCTTTATTCAGAATTTAAGTTAAGAATTTGAGTTAATTCTGAATTAAATGTTGCATGTAAACGTAGCAATTATCTAGATGTGTAGAGTTAGTAGAAGTGGAAGAAGTAGAGGGCTGCCCAGCCTACAACACGGCACAAATGGAGAACAATGACAGGAAGCAGCACATTAAAAAGCCAGGAAGTCACACTTCTTCTAACTTATGAATAAAGAGTGAACTTATGACTTATGAGTTATGAGTGAAATCAAACTAAAGGGTATATTCTGTTAGCCTGATTATCATCGCCTATCAAATCTCTTCTAGACTTGGTCTGACCAAGACCATAACAATTACAGTAATATTTCCCAAACGGCATGGTTGACCAGCCTCCCTTGGTTTGCTAATGGTTGTTTGATTCCCGACAAAGTGGGAGGAGTTCCCAATTTTTCGGGAGCCCAGAAAGTACTTGCATTGCTCTTGACTTGACTAGTAGCAACGCTGAAGATGTTGCGACACTAGGAGGGCACGGCCAGGCAAATATTCTGTAGCCTGTTTGAGAAAATATGTAATAAATAATGTAACATGTGTCAGCAGGCTCTTCTGTGAGATTTACAATATTAATTATACAATGCCTGCCTTAAACACGGTATGTGCTCTACTGCTATTCCATACAAAATCTAAATACATTTTTGTCTATATAAACGGTTGCTTGTTTTGCCATATATGACATGCCATATATGACATTTAGACGTGCATAAATGTGGGATTGTTTGACGCAAATAGCTGTTGACAGTAGTTGTAGCTATTTCAATCAGTCAGCTGATGTGTGCATCGAGCGGAACGCATTAAAGAGCAATGGTTCCCAAACTTTTTCTGCGGGGACCCCCAATTGGCACATAAGAATGATTTCACGACCCCCCACCCCACCCCCCATATTCTTGGCCATTATGTTCATGATTTATATGGCTAGATTTTCCAAGAATATTTTGTCTGCTAATATTGCTAGAAATCCACAGGAAAAGTGAATACTGTTACAAACCAATTTATGGAATTATTTTTTCTGATTTTTTTTGCAAAACCCCTTCTGTCCACGACCCCCCCAGGGGTCCCGGTCTCCACTTTGGGAACCCCTCCTTTAGAGTAACAGGCTGTGACAGCACTGACCTATCCCAGACTGCTGCTTCTTCCAGTTCTCCCCGAAGGAGACCATGCCGATCACCACCGTCTGGAAGAAAGGCCTCAGGGCTGGGGAGAACTGGAGAGAGAGAGAGAGAGAGAGAGAGAGAGAGAGAGAGAGAGAGAGAGAGAGAGAGAGAGAGAGAGAGAGAGAAGGGTGGAAAGGAGAGGAGAGGAGAACAAACCAAGGGTTATTTATAACTCACACAGACAGACAGTACTCAGTCAAACAGACAGAGCATACATGAGCACACACAGACAGATGAAGAGAGAGACCCACCACACATGCTGTACACCCCCACCCACACCCCCACCCACACTCTTAATCTGACAGCTTTGCTGATCAACAGCACAGGGTTAGAGGTGGGTGGATAATCACATCTACTTAATAACAATTTGAAAAACAGGACAAACATGTTTTATCATGTGTTGTTGACGGTTTGAAGCCGAGCATAAGCAGTTAATTGGCTTACCCTCTACAGACAGTTGAATTATCACTTTAACAATAAAATAGAATACATACTTACTTCCCTTAAAGGGACACTGTGTGAGATCTGTAGTTGTTTATTTACAGAATTCATGCTGCCCATTCACTAATGTTACCTTTTTCATGAATACTTATCACCAGCATCAAATTCTAAGTATTCATTATGACTGGAAAAATTGCACTTTTCATACATGAAAAGGGGGATCTTCTCCATGGTCCGCCATTTTGAATTTCCAAAAATAGCCATTTTTAATTGCAAAAATGACTGTTCTTGGACCATACTAGAAAATATTTGTTTGATACTTAGTAAACTTTCATGTAAAGATCAAATTTGGCAATAGCCAGCCCAATTTCAATATGCAGCATAGTTGCAGTACCTTTTTTCACCATTTCCTGCACAGTGTCCCTTTAAGGATAAAGGGTGTTTCTAGCCTAGAAATCTAGACGCCCCTAGTGGCCGCAAAATGAATTTGCTCCCGGGGGCACAGCTTTGCTGTAGGGGTTTTTGGCGCGGCCAGGCTAGGGTGTTTCATCTACTCTATACAGTACATGGGTTTCCTGTTTGTAAACAATCCCTGTCTGCGCATCCCTGGCTGCATACTCTGATTGTTGGAAACTGCTGTCACTCAAAAAAATGAGCTCACGTGGTTAGCTGCTTAGCATCTTGCCCCTCTTCACAGCGTGAATGTTTGTAAACGGGAATGTCTGTAAACCTATGTATTTTACAGTGTGCATAGAAGCAAACCTTGTAGTGGTTGTGAAGGAAGCTGTGACTGAGGCCTTGGATCTTTCACTACAGAATATCTCTCTCTCTCTCTCTCTTTCTCTCTCTCTCTCTCTCACAGACACAAACACAGACACAGACATATATACACACACACACCTATAAACAACAGCCATGTACCAGCACAGACCCACCTACTATTACTACACACACACCTTACTCACCCATGCACCAACACAGCCACACCTACTCGAAAGCCAAATCAGGTAACTGTGCCGGGACACTCGTAGAGGATGTTGTAGCTAAGGCTGAGGCCTATAAGGTCACCCCACTCTTACTATATACACACACAGAAAGACACACTCCACAAGGGTTGCCAGATGTACGGTAATTATCATATTTGTACCATAACTGTGTCCTCTGTACGATCAAAAACACATGGTGTACGATCATTTCAGAGTTTTCATTCAGTTGACTTAAAGCAACCATTTGGCTCCGTGTACGATAATTTCTTCCCAAAGCCCCCCCCCCCCAAACAATAATTTTCGATATTTTTCGATAAGATATAGTTCAACATTTACCATCTGGCAACACTGCACCCCACATAACCATGCAACCACATACTACGTAACTACACACACACACACACACACACACACACACACACACACACACACACACACACACACACACACACACACACACGCACACACACACACACACACACCGAACCAAATAACGACAAATCAACCCAGCTCACCTGAAAGCCCAGGCAGCGTCCGTAGAAGCAGGCCTTGTGCAGGGACATGTACTCCTGCAGGAAGGTGCGGCTGAGCCCCTGGTCCTGGGTGGAGTAGAGCTGCTCCACGCCGTTCTCCGCCAGCAGCCTCTGGCCCAGGTGCATGAGCGCCCGCAGCTGGCACAGCGCCTGGCCGTACGCCTCCAGCTCGCCGGCGTTGTGCTCCGTCCGGAAGAAGGCGCTGCCGCAGTTGGCCGCCACGTAGCGCGTCTTGTCGAGGATGTGGAACAGGCAGGCGCGCACCACCTGGGGAGAGGAGAGAATATAACTGAATAGAATATATTTTTATATGCTTATTTATTTATTTTTTAAAAGATTTATTGACAAGACAGTTTGAGAGGTGGACAGGAAGCGAATGGGGAGGGAGACGTGGAGGGGTCGGCAAATGACCCGGGCCAGGAATCGAACCCGGGTCAGACGCATGGTAGACGAGTACCCTACCGGTTGGCCACGGCAGGGCCTTTTAATAAACTATTTTTTTTTTGGGGGGGGTGGGGGTGCTTTTCAGCCTTTATTGTTTTTTGTGAGAGAAGATAGTGGATGAGAGACAGGAAGTGAGCTGGGAGAGGACCCGGACCGAAAGGACCCGGACCGGGAATTGAACCCAGGTCGGCCGAGTGGTAAACATGTGCCCTACCATATCAGCCACGGTAGGTCCTGTTTATAAGCATTCTTACATGTTTATAGCAATGTCTTTTGGGGGCAGAGTTTTTTGTATATTGGTGGGGGCGGGGTTTACAGTGGTGCTGCCCCCCCTCAGGACCACCAGTTGTACAGAGTTGAATTCTAACTTTTCTACTCCAAACTGATATATCGTAAAGGTAATTTATGACTCAAATACCTTCAACAGAAAAACAGAGGAAGAGAGAGAGAGAGAGATGGAGAAAGGAGGATTGGGGTGGGAGGGGCATCTGGAAATGGAGACATGACGAAACAGAGGTTTGTAAAGAGGCAAGGGGGATATAGAGAAAGAGAGAAAGTTGGAGATGGCGAGGTGAGCATGGGGGGCAGGGGGCATGGTGTGTGAGAGAGAGGCAATAGTGGAACGAAGGAAATGGAAGGTACTTTCTATGAAGATGCAATATACTGCATTTATTACATCTCACAGGCAGCTCCAAAGACTGCTCATTAGCAACTCATGTTCACATGCAGTAAAATCATTCAATTTAAGAGAAATGAAGATGGATACCATAATAATTATCATTATTACAGCTGTTGCCATTGTTATTACCGCTTTTGTTGTTATTGTTGCTGTTGTTATGAACCACCAACAACTCCAGCCAACATGTGGTGTCAAGGTGCTGCTGCCTTTATTTTTAGTAACCCTTCAAATTGCAGCAGACTGTATGCCGTCTGCAACAGCTGCCTATTTCAATTGCGTAATGCGAAAGTTAAAATCTGTAGCCTCACATAATGACGCTGCTTGTGAAATCTACCACATCCTTCCTATTTGCCTTGTGGTTTGATGTGATTGGAACTAGTCAATCATTGGTGGCTAAATGTTGCATCAATGTGTTTTTAATGAGAGACAGGGGAGTTTTAGATAGCGTGAAAAGTGGATCTGAGTTGCTGAGTTGCTCCACTTGTAGGGGAGGGTGGGGGGTGCATGAGGATTCTAGTATTGTATTTTCAATTGAGATCCCATGAATATACTTGTGCATACGGTATGGCCTGGTATTTGGTACCGTGTCTCTGCTTAGATTGAACATTAAAAGCAAAGCAAAGCTCAGGAGTGAACCTGATGAAGCAACAGCGGAATGTGTTGTTCACCAAATAAACTACCAGCAAAGAATACCAGTGTGCGGTGATTCATCCTTCCTTTACTTGGATTACTTTTACTGCACATCACCAGCACCTGGACAGTGGTTGTGCACAGGGACGCTACTTTGAGTACTCAGAAGTTTAAAGGGACACTGTGTGAGATTTTTAGTTGTTTATTTCCAGAATTCATGCTGCCCATTCACTAATGTTACCTTTTTCATGAATACTTACCACCAGCATCAAATTTTAAGTATTCGACTGGAAAAATTGCACTTTTCATACATGAAAAGGGGGATCTTCTCCATGGTCCGCCATTTTGAATTTCCAAAAATAGCCATTTTTAGCTGCAAAAATGACTCTACTTGGACCATACTAGAAAATATTTATTTATTACATAGTAAACTTTCATGTAAAGATGAAATTTGGCAATAGGCAGCCCAGTTTCAATGAGCAGCATAGTTGCGGTACCTTTTTTGACCATTTCCTGCACAGTGTCCCTTTAATGTTCAAATGTATGGGCATCAGGAAAAACAGCTCTGTGTTAATGCACACTCATGCGTTTCCTCACTGATCTTTGTTTTTTCGTTAACCATCACCAGTCTCAAGTCTGATGGCTATCTAAGTGCTACACATAGTTGGTGTTCTCTTCCTTCTGCTAATCTACAAACCATCTTCACCGTGTGTCTTTCTATCCCTCTAGTTCCTACACACAGTGTGTGCTGTGCTGCTATCTGATTTCAGGCCAGACTTTTGTCTGTCTTTTATCAGCTCCCTGCTCCTGCAAGACCTCTTGGGTAGCTCCAAGGTTACCATGGCAGCAGGTTAACTGTTAGTTTAGAAAAAACAGTACTGGCGTTCCTCCAGAACCGTGATGTCAGCCTGTCTGCAAAATAACTCAATACTGCTGCTCTAAAATCCCTCTGAAGTCAAACATTGCATACATGCAAACACAAGAGAGCATCTTGCCCAGAACACTAAAGACAAACAGTGATGATGCTTCAGACAGCAAGACCCCTGCCAAACATTTCCAGATCCGACTGATATTAAAGTCGTACACAACTTGGAGAAATCACCTTTCATGAGAATCTGTCTATATTGTGGGGTTTCTACTTGCTGAGGACCATAATATCATTATACTTAGTTGATGTTTTCATACAAAGTGGTTTAGATATTTAGACCAGGTATTAGTTACAGTTCCTGGACAAAATGTGAGGTTTGGTGCCTTGCTTAACAACACTTCAGTCATGGAGGAGGATACTGGAGAGCACTCATAGTCATCCTAGTGGAAAGTGATTCGAACCAGAGCCCTGCACAGGGTCGGGTACCCGCGGTTCACACGGTTTACAAAACGGGCAACCTTCCGACCACAAGATTGAACAGCTTAACTATTCAGGCTACAGCTGCCCCTTGACAGAATTGAAAACTTGGCAACTGCCTTGAAGCGGACACAACATGGTAAGATGGCAGGGTTGCATCTTACTGAAGATAGAAATGACAACTTTGCAAAGCCTTTTGCTGCGGATGGTTAATGTCGGCCGGCCGAGTCACTCTGTGTTGACAGACGGACAGACAGGTGCACACACACAAACACACTGACAGCTTTGGCTGGGCCCATGACAAAGACAACTTAGAGCGTTCCCCTCCCAATATAGTGTATATAATGTAATGAGGGCCCAAGGGGCCCCCCTCTCTCCCTGGGCCTGGGACAAGGACGATGGCAGTACCTTAACCAGGGTGCGGTATCCATTGGCAGGCGTCTGAGGGTCCAGGTCGAAGTGGTGGTACACGGTGGTGAAGTGTTTGACCAAGGGCTGCAGGGCGCGCCCGTGGACCTGGATGAGCCGCACCGACTCCAGCAGCCGACACGAGGCCGTCTCGCCGTCACTCGCCACCACCGTCACGGCCGGCGTCCCCGTCCCCGTGGTCCTGGAGAGCGCGGCGATGGCATCTTCACACGCAGCCTCCAGAGCGGAGAACACAAGCTGGTTCTCCTCCATGGCAACCACACTGGAGATGGGGAGGAGAGAGGGAAGGAGAGATAGAGGGAGGAAAAGATAGAGGGAAGGAGAGAAGGAAAAGGAGAGGGAGAGAGGGGGGCGGGGGAGGGACACACAGATGTAGACACCCAGACAGAGAAGGAAAAAATGAGAGGAACAGGGAGGGGAGGGGGGGTTGGTCAACAGGTGAATGAAAACAGAAGTGAACATGGAGTGACAGAACTATGGAGTCAGAACCATCTGAGCTGAAAGTGGGCACCATGTGATCAATAATGACAGAAAGGCCCTCTGAGCCATTCAGACAAACAGGGCGCCGCTTATCAATAGAGGGAACAAACAAAAACATCCCTCCCCATCTCTACATCTGGGGCCGAAGTCTGGAGCTCAGGGAATTAAATCCCAGTTTTAGGACATTGACCTACATACAGTCCGTTAGCCTGGTGGGTTTTTGGAAATGGCAGGAATGCGAATCGTGCCCACCTAGTTAAGATTTTCTGTGATGCTTCGGGGTAGGCTACTATTCCAAATCGATAACACCATTTGATTATTAAAGAGCACGAGGCGATAGCCTGATGATGGCGATTGAACACTGCTGTTACATGCCATCATCACTTGTTATAATAGATTAACTAACTACACTTGTTACATAATTTATTTTAAAAGCGTATTCACAAACAGATCAAAGGAATGACCGTTGCGTGGCTACAAAGCAAAAACATGTTTGTGGAATGGGAGACATAAAATAACATAAACGAAAGTGAAAGGCGGTAGCTTATGCGAAGTAGATACATTTTAACTTGTCTTCTGTATCTATCTCGTCGATTTGACAGCGCAGCAGACATTCCATCGCAAGTATTGAATGCTGAACACAATGCGCGCAACAGATGTGAATTCAAACCCATACATAGTGGCAGTGTCACATCATCGATGTTTTACATATGCATGCCATTAGGTAGTAGTAGTAGACATAGGCAAGACAGTGCAGCAACCCATCAGTTAGCACGCAGAGACTTACCAAGAACTGAGACAACGCTATCAGCTTTCGAGACAGCGGGTTATACGGCTATCATCTTTCCAACAGCACGGAAGGAGGCAGTGGAGACATTCTTCGACTCCAAACAAGACTCGTCCAGCGGTGAGGCGTAGCTCTATTCAGCTAACAAAAAAGACATCTCAATCAAGAATACAGTATCTCTTAACGTTAGCCTGTGAGTCTGTGCCAATGAGTCAGAAATTCGGCACTTTCCGAAAACGCGGAACTTGACGCAAGATCCGACCACCGGTTTTGGTGTGACTGACAACAACAATCAAGTAACTGTAACGACAGAGTGACAATAATGTAGCCTAATGGTTTTGATCGGGGGCAAGCAGTATCCAAAAGTAGGAAACACGTTTCAGAAACGCTACAGGAAAAGTTATGAGGATTTTGACGTTCGGTGTAAACTTACCCGAGCGGCTCGTGCGTCCCTCCTCCAAAGGCACCCTGGGAAGGGTAGTCGCGTGCGCTCGTGGAACTAGATAAGAAACCACATCTCAAGTACCCAAACGCCTGCCAGACTACTGGTGTCACCAGGTCACCAGCACCTGCACAGAGCCACCTGAAATGGCCTATTATTTCAAAGAACGACCTTCTCTAATAGCCTAGTTTTGGCATCCAAAATTGACTAGAATTCTGCACACGGCGTGCTTTCATGTACATGGTGTGTTTGCACCCAACTTGAAATTGTATAGGTTCTATTTTGTTAATAATTGATGAGAGTGCTGATAACATGCCCCCCCTCCTTGATGTCACTGTAAACAGATAAGAACTTGAAGCAGACGTTTTAAATTTAAAAGACAACTGGTCATAATTTCACTGATAGTAGCAGACTAACAGTTGCCCCTACTGTATTTTACTAGTGTGTTAATTTGTATATTGCCCTTTTCCTCTAGAGGGCAAGCCTCACTTACAGTATTTTAATCTATTGCAGTACCAGCTTTGCCCACAGTCCCATAGTCTTTTATACATTGGGTAGTATAGAGGGAGAGTTTCCAAATGACTTCTGTTGCCAACACCTCGACAGAGACAAAGGGAAACCAATTGCAGCAGTTGGCAGAATGAAGGCATATTGCAGCTCTGCCGATGATAAGTGCAGACCATCTAAGTAGAGGAGGGTTAACAGGCAGGCGGACAACAGGGCCCAGGCCCAGAGGTGGCCAAAGTAAAAGTAGAAGTAAAAAATAAAACTTGCCATTGTTTCTAAGACAAGTAACTTCACTGAGTAACTGGTTAATAGTTAGCAGAGTGATGTGCCTGATTCTGCATTTTTAGTTTGGTTTTTAGTTTTTTTTTTTTTTCCCAGTAACAATGTCTAGCCACATCATTAGGTACAATGGAATAACTGGTGTAGCTGCTAGTGATACCATGGGCTAAAGTTGTAATAATTACACGATACATTTTCTTTGCTTTGGCCAAGTTGTAATAATTACACAATACATTTTCTTTGCTTTGGCCAAGTTGTAATAATTACACAATACATTTTCTTTGCTTTGGCCAAGTTGTAATAATTACACCATGCATTTTCTTTGCTTTGGCCATGTTGTAATAATTACACAATACATTTTCCTCTATTTGCTTTGGTCATGTGTATAGCCATGACTATAGACATAATAAAACAGGTTAGGGCATTTTTCACAGCCTCTCTAAACTGTGGATTGGTCCCTAAGAAAATACAAAAATACCAACAGCATCAGCCCCTGTGGACTGTCGGCCCAGGGAATGCCTTATACCCTAGATTACCAGCCTAGGCCCCTATAGAAATATATGTATGGACTCACATAACCCTCTCCATTGCCCTGTAGTTGCCTGGGGTCGCCAGAGCATTGACATGTGGTGCCTGGTGTCTGGCTCTGCTGCTGTAGCTGGAATCACTTTGCACCTGTAGCAGGGGAGTCATGGGGAAGCGGTAAGGGCGTCTGGCTTGTCAGCCGAAAGGTTGCCGCTTCAAGTCCTGACCCGCCAGGTTGGTGCAGGAAGAAATTAACCAGCTATCCCCCATCCTGACTGAGGTACCCTGACTGAGGTACCCTAACCATGGTACTGACCAGGGCTGCCCCCTAGCACCGGTGCGGCATAAATGCAATTTTTTATTGTGTGCAGTGGAATGCTGTGTTACGATGCCAATGGGAGTTTCTTAGGTGGGCTTTCACTTGGCTTCACATTAACCACATATCATCGTAGTCAGTGGTTACAGTGGAAGAAGTTAAAACGTTTAATTACTCACTGGGATCAATACTATAAAAACTGTGGTGGAGGACACTCAACTCTGGCTGTCTGTATTGAGAAGATAAGGAGGTGATTTCAGCTGTAATGAGATTCAGCCATATAGCTGGATCGGCCATAAGGCATACAGGGCATTTGGCTGGTGGACTGTTAATGACTTTGGCCTGGTCCTTCCCTCAGTGTAGGGCAGTGGTTCCCAACCAGGGGTACGTGTACCACTAGGGGATAGATAGAGGAACAGATTATAGAGCATGAGTGAGGAGGGTACTCACAGTATAACAAAATGGTTTAAGGGGTACACGTGACAAAAAAGGTTGGGAAACACTAGTGTAGGGGTATCAGTCCTCATGCCGCTACAGCTGACCTGTCCGAGTCAGATTTAAATATTCATTTTGCCTATCGCTAGCTAGTAGCTAGTAGCTAGTAATAATGACTACAAATATTGTCACAGTCTTCATTGTCCCTCTCAATGCCTGGAGGACCGGTCTTGGCTGAAAAGCCACGGCCTGTTTTTTTTGTCCCAATCCAGCCCTGGATTCAGTCCAATACTCAGTAATACAGTAGGCCTATTAGAACAGCTTGATGCTGGAATGTATACAAAAACATCAAGCATTTCACTTCACATTTATGAATGGGACCATATCAATAACACATTACAAACGCTCTGTGTACTAGCAGGCTTACTTCAGCTCACACAAAGCCATACATATTTGAATATAGAGTAGAGTAACTTTATTGATCCCCGAGGGGATTTAAGGAGAAGTGAATTTTGCCTGGACTGACATTACCTGTGCTACTGTTGTGTGCTATTACTTACACTGAAATGGCAAATCTAATCACTGAAAGGATTGATATGCTAATAGTTATTCCATAGCTATTGTGTCCTTTTTGTTATTCAAATATGTGAAGTAATCACCGACTGACTGCATTAGTTGAACAATTAGATCATTCATTGTGTAAGCTTGGATCACTGTTTAACCAGAATTAAACTATCTAAGCTCATTACATCAGAGCTGTAACTCTCGCAGTTGTATTCCAAAATGAATCACGTTTTCAATCTCTCTCTCTCTCTCTCTCTCTCTCTCTCTCTCTCTCTCTCTCTCTCTCTCTCTCTCTCTCTCTCTCTCTCTCTCTCTCTCTCTCTCTCTCTCTCTCTCCCCACCTTCAGTCCTATATTGTTTGATACAGTAGATGCCACTCACTGTTCATTCATCTCTCTCTCTCTCTCTCTCTCTCTCTCTCTCTCTCTCTCTCTCTCTCTCTCTCTCTCTCTCTCTCTCTCTCTCTCTCTCTCTCTCTCTCTCTCTCTCTCTCTCTCTCTCTCTCCCCACCCACCTTCAATGCCACTCACTGTTCATTCATGTCACTGACTGACACAAGCAAGTAGTCATATTCATAATAAACGTCATAAGAAATGTTCATCTAAAGGGATTTAGGCCTATCTCCTGTTTTGTTTTGTACCCTTTGTCCTGTCTGCAGCTGAGCCTCTTGTTGCCCCTGTCTCTCTCCACTGTGCACTGCAACCTAAGTAATACTTAATGCTGATGTAGGTCAATCCCTTATAAACCATGCAGAGCCACAATCCTCCTCTCCTCAACTCTGATGACATTTATTTTTACAATTAATCTATTTAACCGAAGCGCTGATTATGTGTTGTTGAGAGTGTTGTTGAGAGTCTTTCTGGATGCTCGACTTCTTTTGTGCCAACTATTTTCAATCATCCTGCCAAAAAATGTGATGAAACTAGCTGTTGATCAGCTGATCAGCCTTTGCAGGGTTGAACAGCGACATCATGGGTCCAACTCAATATGTAACCTCCTGCCCTCTTCTTTTTGCTTCTGGCCTCGTGCTTGGCTGACGCCCCACCTCCATGGACAAAACAATGAGGTGTCCCCACTGTCAGCCTATGACGTCTTACTTCGTATCACAAGGCCACAAGAAAAGTGAGAGGAGGAGGTGGTATCACTATTTTAAGGGGTCTTTAATTACAGTGTGCTTACAAATTTGGAATTACTGGTGTAATAACATATAAGTACAACTTTACTACAACACAAAACTTTTATTACATCGTATATGTTGTGTATCTACATATCATCATGCCAATAATGACTGTAATTTCCTATGCAGTGGTTTTATAATACTTTGCCAAAGTGATGAATTCCTCTAGGGAGACAAAGTGCTGAACTAAGGCAGAGGCCTATCAGGCACCCTTGATATGTAGATACACAAAAATACACCTTGTGAGTATGATGTAATAATATTTACTACAGTTGTACTTACATGTTATTACACCAGTTATTGCACTGTGCCTAAATACTGTAATTAAAAGCCACTTAAAATGAAATGTTACCTGGGAGGTTAGATTTTCACATTAACACAATTACATACATTGAAATTGATTCACTTGCATGGTTAATACATTGATTTAGGCCTACATTTACATTTACAATTCCTGTGAATCGCCAAACTAATTTAAATATTGAAAAATGAATACTGTATCAAAATTTTTAGGCAAAATGCGTTTGGTGTGTGGAATAATTGGGGTGAGGGTGGCCACTAACATATTCTTTGATTCAAAGATAGAAAGACAGCAGGAAAAGTTCTAACCTCTGTCTTTTTTTATAAATACGATTTTTTTGGGGTCTTTATCGACTTTATTTGATAGGACCGTGTGAGAGGTGGACAGGAAGCAGTTTGGAAGACAGACGGGAAGGGGTCGGCAAAGGACTCGGGTCAGGAATCGAATCCGGGTCAGCCGCATGGCAATCGAGTGCCCTACCAGTTGGCCACGGCAGAGCCTCTAATCTCTGTCTTACCTGATGTTTAGTCTAGTAGGCCTAATGTCCCCCTCTTTCAAACAATGTCTACAACAGTGTCTGGAACACAACAGCACCTTTGGAACACAACAGCACCATCTGCTGTTTGCTGCCATTTAATGCATCTTACCTATTTGAACATGAAACAAACAGATGGTGTGTTGCGGGCCGGACAGTTTGCGCCAAAAGAGTTAATGGTGCCCGTTTACAAATGTTAGGCACAAGCTTGTATTGATGAGGACAGTTTATAACTCTAATGATGAAGCCAAAGTAGACCATAATAACCAAAGATCTGTCTGTCTGTCTGTCTGTCTGTCTGTCTGTCTGTCTGTCTCTCTGTCTGTCTGTCTGTCTGTCTGTCTGTGATATCTGTCTAGGCCTACTGCCATCCGAAACTTCTACCATCTTTTTTCCTTATTTCTCAGTTGTTCCCACTAGCCACGGGTCACTCTTTTGTGAGAAAAGTAGCTGGAAAAAGTTCCATGATAGACTCAGCCAGCCAGGATTAGAGTTTGGAGTAAAAAAACAATGTCTCCAAAGTGTTTTGGTGTTTCATGAGCTTGTAAGTGGGTAAAATTCAAGCAACTTTCATGGTCTGTATTTTCACAAACCAATTCAGTGGACCAGAGTATCTAAAGAGTTCTTTTCCACAACTCTATAATAAACTCATTCGATTACAATTATCATAACTGCTTTTTTAATCAGGATTTTATGACATCCAAACAAAGAAAGAAGGAAAATTACAACTGGGTTAATGTTAACTGACATTTCCTAAACACATACAAACATGAAAAGAGACATGAAAAGAAGATTTCAATCAGGTAGGTACATTAACAGAGAAATACATTAAAAAACATTTTAACAGGCCTGTTTTTGAAAATGAATATCATTTTGGAAAAGAGTTGTCCTCTTAATGAGAGACAGTTCCCCTTCTAATCGGCATGCAGACCAAAGCCACTTCAAATGTCTCATATAATGTCACATTGAGACACGTCTTCTACTTTACTGGTGGAGAGCCTTTTTTTTATTTCTAACGAGAGTGCAATGAGGCGTGCACAGATGGGGACGAAGTGGTGCTCAGAAACCTAATGGACAAAAAAAATGCCCTTTCTGAAATGTGTCACAATGTGGTCCATCTTGACATGATGATCTACTAATGCTTCACGATCAAAAGCATTGACAATGATGCCCCAATATAATATAGCCTCTAGTAAAGCAGCCAGAAGTTCCACATGCCCCCAACCACCTTCAGCACCTGCCCCACAAAATGTGCATGCAACTAGCAATGAATGCGTCATCAAGGGATGACTCAGCTGAACATTCCCAGGGCAGATTGGCGGTCTGGTGGCCTGACTAGCAATCTTGTGCACAGTAAGCCATCCCTTCATTGTAAATCGTCTCACACACTCTAGCCTCTCTCTCTTTCTTTGACTGTGTCGATGTCTGCCTGTCTGTCTATCTGTCTGTCTGTGTATGTCTGCTTGCCTGCCTGCCTGCCTGCCTGCCCCCCCCCCTCTCTCTCTCTCTTACACACACACACACACACACACACACACACACACACACACACACACACACACACACACACACACACACACACACACACACACACACACACACACACACACACACACACACACACACACACACACACTCTCTCTCTCTCTCTCTCTCTCTCTCTCTCTCTATCTCTCTCTCTCTCTCTCTCTCTCTCTCTCTCTCTCTCTCTCTCTCTCTCTCTCTCTCTATCTCTCTCTCTCTCTCTCAGTGTGTGTGAGTGTGTGTGTGACCCATTAAATGGGATGCTAAACATGCTTTTCGTTTGCTCTGGTGTCACGATAAGTGCTCAGCACTACATAAGGTCAAGGAGAGGTCAGTAGAGGGTAAACACAAAAACAGACAAACCACACTGAGGGCATTTTGCTGCCTGCTGCCACTATGACGACTTCAAGGCCCAGACTTGCTGTTCTGCTGAGGAAGACTGTGAGTCGCTGCTGGGCTATTTTTGGAACAAAAATTCCCCGGCTGAGATCTGACCTTGTGAATGGTAGGCTATGTATAAGTGCAGAGGTGACCTCGGTGAGGATGGAAGAAAAAATCAAATTGAGATTTAAATGTATTGCTTCTCATAATGCACAATTCAACAATACATATTATATGGGGTAATGCAATCCAATAATATGATAATGTACGTATGTTCTCTGGTCCTTATTTAAAGGGACACTGTGAGATTTGTAGTTGTTTATTTCCAGAATTCATGCTGCCCATTCACTAATGTTACCTTTTTCATGAATACTTACCACCACCATCAAATTCTAAGTATTCATTATGACTGGAAAAATTACACTTTTCATACATGAAAAGGGGGATCTTCTCCATGTTCCGCCATTTTGAATTTCCAAAAATAGCCAATTTTAGCTGCAAAAATGACTGTACTTGGACCATAATAGAAAATAGTTGTTTATTACTTGGTAAACTCAAGATCAAATTTGGCAGTAGGCAGACCAGTTTCAATGAGCAGCATAGTTGCAGTACCTTTTTTGACCATTTCCTGCACAGTGTCCCTTTAACAAATAGGGCTGTAATGATATTGTATCGAACCGAGAAATTGCGGTACGCAAAGTCACGATACTGTATTGCATTGCAAGAAGGCAGTACTGTGATATGCCATTTCAAAGTTCTGTTACCCCTCAGCCCAGAAAACAACCACATGATATGATGTGATGCTTCCAAGCTTCAAATCATTATCATTTGTATTTTAAAATGTTTTTTTTTTAAACAAAACTGTGGTGTATCGAAACGTAGGTTAAAAATCGTGACACAAATGTGTGTTGAGTTGTACACCCCTAATGAATAGAGATTGTGAAAGTTAAGAAAACTTCCAGTCTCTAATAAGACAAGATGAAGCTTACTGTAAAGGGGCACTGTGTAGGATGATGGCCAAGTATTGTAACTATGCAGCTTATTGAAACTGTGCTGGCTACTGCCAAATTTAATCTTGTCATAAATATTTACTGAATAATTAACTAATATTTACTATTATGACCATGGACCACAGTACGTTTTGTAGCTAAACATGTATTTTTAGAAATTCAAATGGCAGACATGGAGAAGATCCACTTTTTCATATAAAAAGTGCAATTTTCCCAGTCATAATGATTACTTACAATTTTGGTAAGTATTCCTGAAAAGGATAACATTTGTGAATGGGAAGCATGAATTCTGGAAACAAACTAGGCCTACTAAAACATTACACGGTGCATGTTCAAGGAAAGTTTCAGTCACTATATTTACCGGACATTACTGTCAATGAATTCCTGCTGAAAAGGGGATTTTTTTTGGGTGAGTCACTCCTAAAGCACTCTGGGAGATGCGAAAGAAAAACAACAAAAGCAGTGACAACAAGATACAGTTTCCACAAAGCGCGGTTGTCGAGGGCCGATGATCATCACAATAGCTGAGTCACCACTGACGAGCACTGCTGTACCTTCTTCCTGATGGGTAACTTACACTGAAACAAAAAGACTAAAATAACATCCCCAATCATACATCACAGTGGACACACATCACATTCATCATAAAAACAATTGACTTGCAATGATTTTTCCGTCTCAGTTCAGTGTTTTGTAATAGACACATGTCGTTTCACAAGTTATATCCAAGCTATTTGGACACAAGTTATATCCAAACTATTTGGATAAGTGCAACTCAAATCTACACAGGGCCAATTATTATACATGTTGCACATGTCACTACATGAGGAACATCACTTCCAAGCTACGTTCTGTACTTACCTCCCTTTAATTGCAACCAGGACCCAGGAATACCTGCTATTGCCACAACAAGTTCTATTGTGTAAACCTTGGCTAAATACAAACCAGTGGCGGTTCACTCTGGAGCAAGCCAGTTACTTCAGTTTTCCAGTCAAGGGTGTATACTGGTACCGATATCCGGCGGCAGCTAAAGACAGCAAACTGTTTGTGTGTTGTGGACATGCTGGGGGATAGGGGGACACTGTGTGGGTGGGTGTGTGTTTTGGGACTTTGAGGGGTCTGTGCCTTCGGCTAGTTTAAGATAGGATGAGCATGTAAATTTCACATGCACCCGTGTTTTGTATAAGCACCATTGGAACAGCAAGACCCGTTGAACCTATAGACCTTATGTGTGAATCTACAGATACCATCATAAGCCATTTGAACAGAATAGTAGGCCTGGTGTGCTTTAAATCGCAACGTGACCTTGTGAGTGCAATCAGTGTGTGTATGTGTGCGTGTGTGCCTGCCTGCCTGCCTGCCTGCCTGACTGTCTGTCTGTCTGTCTGCCTGCCTGCCTGTCTGCCTGCCTGCCTGCCTGCCTGTCTATCTGTCTGTCTGCCTGCCTGCCTGTCTATCTGTCTCCTGCCTACCTGTCTGTCTGTCTGTCTCCTGCCTGCCTGCCTGCCTGTCTGTCTGTCTGCCTGTCTGTCTGTCTGTCTCCTGCCTGCCTGCCTGCCTGCCTGTCTGTCTGTCTGTCAGCCTGTCTATCTGTCTGTCTGTCTGAGGATGATAATGGGTTCAGAGGGGAGCAGTGGTCTGTCTGAATTTACGTAACAAGGAAGAGAGGACCCTGTCTTTATTTGATGTCAGGTGCCGTGCTCTGCTGCCAGTATCGTCTCAAACAGCCTGTAAAGTACTTTTCCTCTGTGATGGTGCAGGATGAGCCCTCTCTCACCCTGAACGGTAAACATTGTTAAAACAAAATGTCTACTCCGTTCCCTACCCTTCAAGTGCAAAATAAGCCTCCAAAAGAATGTCCCAACTGCTAAATAGTGGATTAAATGAAAACCAAAGGGAAGCAAGACTGTGTGTGTAATAATAATTATGAACAATAATTATTGCTGAAAAATGAAGGAAGTGAAACAAAGTACAGGTGACGTCAGCTATACATTGTCTCAGAAGTAGGTCAAACTATATACACACAGTAGGCCTATATTTATTTTTAACATAGGTCAATTTGATGTCAGGAAAGGACGAAGAACAAGGAACACTCTGTTAGTGTCATCTAGGAATGTCCCAGGGGAATCAGACGGCTGTTCCGTAGTGTTCCATATAAAATCGATTGATTGGTGGGAAAAAGTGGCAGGGGACTGTCATAGCTAATAGCAGTAGCAGTAGCAGACACAGTAACAATAGTACTGGCAATAGTAGTAGTAGGAGTAGTGAACAGAAGTTGTCATATTACCATTAATAGTAGTAGTTAGTAGTATTAGTAGTAGTAGTAGTAGGCCTATTAGTATTATTATTGGTTGTAGTGGTTGTAGTAGTAGTGTTTAGGTAGTGGTAGTGGTACACAGTAGTGTGCGCACACACACACACACACACACACACACACACACACACACACACACACACACACACACACACACACACACACACACACACACACACAAGAACGCGTCAATATGGCAACGTTTCTACTGTCAACAGAATTGTCGTGCAAGCCACAGATGTCCTCCACAGCATGCTGGTGACAGCAGGCCATCAGGATAAGTGGATTGTGGCGGTGGGGACGGAACACTTCCTCTTACCGCACGTGTGGGTCCCGTTTGATATCATGTGGTTGCCGGGGCGATGACAGCGCCCTTGTCCTCCTCTCAGCAAAGTATCAACGATGGCTTAGAGTAGTGTTTCTCAACGGGGGCTCTACAGCCCCCCCAGGGGGTGTTAGGGAGCCCTCAGTGGGCCGTGAGAAACATACAGCTGGGCCCTGCCGTGGCCATCCGGTAGGGCACTCGCCTGCCATGCGGCTGACCCGGGTTCGATTCCCGGCCCGGGTCCTCTAGCAACCCCTGCCGGTCTCTCTCCCCATTCGCTACCTGTCTACCTCTCGTACTGTCCTAAAGTCTAAAAGACCAAAAAAATATCTAGAAAAAGAGAAAGATACAGCTGAGAGAAGATGCTCAGTTGCAACTGGGGGCCATTAGTCTATTTTATTTTGAAATACTAAAGGGGGTCATTAGGAGGATTGATGAGGTCAAGGGGGTTTGTTTTTTCAAAAGGTTTAGAGTATTAGGTATTAGGTATTAAGATTTGAACATGAAAATGGATATATCACAGGAATACGAGTGGGCCCAGTCCATTGAAACAGCCCACACTCAAATGCAACAGAATATTTGCAGGCCCATTTGAATTATATGGGAATCTGTTTAAACATAAATTGAAACATGAGCAATTTAAAAATATTGAGTTTGGCCCGCGACTTCGCTCCAGATTTTGATTTTGACCCTTGGTCAATTTCAGTTTGACACCCCTGCTTTAGAATCACTGGATTAGAGCTGAGTAAGGCCAAATGGATCTGTACTAGCAGAAGACTGTAGTCGCAACCATGGGTATCACTGGCGCTTTCCACTCCTGATTCAACTGCTAACTCCCTGGACGCTCCTTCAATGTGTCATGTCAAGGAAAACTGTCTTCAACTCACATCCTCACCACAGACGTACCCCAAGGATTAGTGCTGGGGCCACTTCTGTTCGCAATGTACTGTACAACACCACCTCCCTGGGGCATGTCATTTGAACACATGGGTTCACTGCTATGCTGATGACACCCAGATGTACCTGCCGTTCCAGCCAGATGACTCCACAGTTTTGGCACGCCTCTCGGCCTCCCTCACCGCCCTGTCAACATGGATGAAGGAACACCACCTACAGCTGAACCTGTCCAAGACAGAGCTCCTAGTGATCCTAGCTAAATAGTAAATCTGTCACAACATCAACATGAAGATAGGCTCTGCCACTGTGGCCTCAAACAAAGTCGGCGACAAAATATTGGCGTGATTGTCAATCTGTCATTTTCCAACCGTCATTACATTAGTAGCCTGCCGATTTGTGCTGATCATCATAAAGACAATGAGACCCTATCTGACTCAACATGCAGCACAACTACAGGTTCAAGCCATGGTCATCTCCTGGCTTGTGCTCCTAGCTTGTGCAATAAAACTACTGCAGATGGTCCAGAACGCAGCAGTCCATTTGGTATTCACTCAACCCGAAAGGACCCATGTTACTCCTCTATCCATCAAGTTGCACTGGCTATCGCTCGCTGCCCAGATCAAGCACAAGGCCTTGACCCTTGCCTACGAAACCACCTCAGGAACAGCTCCAGCTTAGGGGTCAGTTGTCCCAGGCCCAGGGTGAGAGGGCCCCCAGAAATGGGTTCTCATAGCACTGTATGCATTTACAGGGGGGCCCTTTCAGATGATTTTGTCTCGGACCCGGTCAAAGCTGTCAGATGCCCTGAGGAAAGGCATGAATGTTGTTGCATACGCTAATCAGGGATAGGGGAACCTTTTTCATTTGAGGGGCCACTTCAAATTCTTCCGAGGGCCGTAAAAGTCCTCAGAGGGCCATACTATGAACACAAATCAGGATTTCCCCCTGCACTGTAGGCCTATATTGAAGGCAGCCACCTTTAAAACAGATCCCACCTTCTCTAGGTCCCCTGAATATAACTTAATTGTATTGCAAATGTATTTTCTAAGATTCCATTACAAAATATGTCATATTTCATGTGAAGCTGCATAGCATTAAAATTACATCGGGCGCCGGATAAAACGCCCTCAAGGGCCACAAACGGCCCTCGAGACATAGGTTCCCCCATCCCTGCGTTATATGATGAACATCTATGTAATGACAGTGGAGTGACTCAGCTAAACATCCCCGGAGAACTGGGCAAAAGGAGAATTGCCCGTCTGGTGGACTGGCATTCTTGTGCACAGTGGGCCCTCCCTTCATTGTCAATATTCTCTATGCACTCTGGTGTATATGTGTGTACTGTATGTGCATATGCTGGCGTGCGTGTGTGAAATCTTTCCCTGAAACTCTACAAGGATGAGAGATTTTGAATTCAGGCAGAAGGGAACTCCCAAGGTCTTTTGTCTCACCCAGGACTGGCACCATTATGGCCAATGTGTTTACATTTGACTAGTGTAAATAAGACAGTGTGTATTCATGTGCATGCATCGCTTTGTACTATATTGTAAAAATGTTAATGGTTCGTGAGCTTTTTCATGTGGCGATGGTGCTTGCACGTTAGGTGATTTAGGTGTTTGAAGTATGCACGTGTTTTGTTTGTGTGTGTGTGTGTGTGTGTGTGTGTGTGTGTGTGTGTGTGTGTGTGTGTGTGTGTGTGTGCGTGCGTGCGTGCGTGCGTGCGTGCGTGCGTGCGTGCGTGCGTGCGTGCGTGTGTGTGTGTGTGTGTGTTTGCGACTTTGCGTGTGTTTGTGTGTGAATGTTTTCTTGGAAGGAGTTGGGCCTGAAGCCGGTGGCTAAGCACTTCATTAGAGAGACCTAAAAGGCCATCAAGACATCAGAACTCAGACCAGTTATCATTCCACTCGGCAGGAAAAGCAGGCAAAGAACAGGAACGTTTGGTGCGTTTACAACCTTTTCATCTCTTAGTCTCTCTCTCTGTCTTTGTGTGTGTCTTTGTGTGTGTCTTTGTGTGTGTGTGTGTGTGTGTGTGTGTGTGTGTGTGTGTGTGTGTGTGTGTGTGTGTGTGTGTGTGTGTGTGTGTGTGTGTGTGTGTGTGTGTGTGTGTGTGTGTGTGTGTGTGTGTGAAAGGTAAGCTCTGGGGCCAGGTTGCCATGTTATTCTTTTTCTCCCCTCCCTCGTCCTTGCCATCAAACATTAGAGGATTCTCACACCGAACCAGTCAAAATGTAACTCTGGTAAATTCGGGTGGATTTGTAAACCCTTAACTGTCGACCGCCAATGACTCTCTGAGCAACTGCTGCAGCAACATGCAACAGTCAAATGTCTCCGGCTCTGTTGCCCAGTAAACACTAAACCATACTGGTACACTGGTGAATGACCTGGTGCAGTCTCTCTGTCCTCAGAGACTGTGGACACAATTGCTTTTGTTGTGTTGCGGGCGGCAATTCCACTCCATTTAAAGGTACTCTGTGTCATATATTTAGTAGTTCGTTTCCCGAATTCATGCTGCCTGTTCACAAATGTGACCTTTTTCATAAATACTTCAAATACTACAAATTCTAAGTATTCATTACGCACATTCCATACGCGAAAAGGGGGATCTTCTCCATTGTCCACCATTTTGAATGTCCAGAAATAGACATCTTTAGCTGCAAAACGTACTGTTCTTTGGTCATACTAGTAAATATTAGTAAATTATTTAGTAAATATTCACGAAAAGAATTTTTGCAGTAGACAGCACAGCTTCAGTGAGCAACACAGTTGCAATACTCTGGACAGCATCTTACACACACATCACATCATACATCTTTGCACCTTTAACTATTTAGTTATTTAGGGAAACTTGTTAAAATCCCCAGTGCAATGTGGGATTAGGTGCATTGCTCAAGGGCACTTCACTATCAGTCAAAGTGGCTAGGAAGTTGTCATTGCTACCAGCCAAATGGAGCTTTCACCAGCATTTGGCTGGTTGGTGGGTGTTCATTTAGAGCCCTGGATGACGGTGTGAGGACACTCTTCAATGTGGGATCCAGTGGTGTAGTCTACGTAGAACGCAGGTATACAAAGTATACCCACTTCTAAATTTAAGGGGCTTCAGTATACCCACTTAAAATAGATTGTTCCATTATTTACAATAGCATAAATATATACAGTGTATACCCACTTCAAAAAATGCTCGAATATACAGTATACCCACTTCAAAAAAGTAGACTACACCGATGGTGGGATCCAAACCAGCAAACCTGCCATCTCAAGGCCTGGCCTGCTGGGAAGATCATACAAATTCAGATCATTCGAAGTCCAAAATGTGAAACTGACATTTCTTAATATTTGTCAGGCTTTTTGTGCCTTTATTTGTGTGAGGACAGTTGAGAGAGACAGGAAGCAAGTGGGGAGAGAGAGAGAGACGGGGGAAGGTCGGCAAAGGACCCAGGCCGGAAGTAGTTATCGATTTACCCTGGTTAAACAAATGCCACATATCACCAGAGTTGTATATTGTAGAGGTAAAAGTACTTTTACAAATTTAATTACAACACTAGTAGTAGCATGATATTACAAAGTGGAAACCATGTAATATCATACCACTAGTGTTGTAATTACATCTGTAAGAGTAGGCCTATTTCTACTTCTACTTTATACAACTCTGCATATCACAGATGGAACTGATAGACTTTTATGATCCAATCAAGGGGGAGAGAGAGAGAGAGAGAGAGAGAGAGAGAGAGAGAGAGAGAGACTGAGAGACTGAGAGTGAGAAAGCAAGAAAGCGAGTGAGAGAGAGAGAGCAATAGATCTTAAAACGCACAAGTGCACCTGTGTGTGTCCCATCATTTATGAACTGCTCCAACAAGACTGTCCAGGTGAGAGGGAGAGAGAGAGTGAGTGAGGGAGCTGAAGGGAGGGAGGTGGCACCTGTTCCCTGTTACCTCACCTGCCCAGACTAAATACGGCCAAGAGGAGTGGGAGAAGGAGGGAGGGGGAGGAGGGATGGAAGAAAGGGAGGGAGGGCAACTCAGGTGGGCGGCACAGCCCAGCAGCAGAGGTGTGAGAGCCCTTTCCCTCAGCTAAGGAGAGAAACACACATTCACACACAGTGGTCACACACTCACACACAACACAGCAGGGACAGACACAGGCAGACTAGTGCCAGTGGTGCTAGAGCAAGTAGGCTGGCCTCGGGAAAGGGCACCTTTTTATTCCTTTATCCCTCCTTTCCTCCTTGTGAAACATGGCCGGTGTGAGCAGAGCCAGAGGACTGCTGTGGCGCCTCACCTGGGCCCTGGTGCTCTCTCTGCTGCTTCAGGGGCCCCTCTGTCTGGCCAACGAGGAGCACCATGACGCATCATCCACCACCACGGACACCGGAGGAGGGGAACATGGCACCAGTGGCGGCGGGGACAGCCATGGGGACAGCCATGGGGACGAGCACGGGGACGGGCACGCGGTGGCGAACATCACCACCCTGCCCATCGTGACTTGGAAGTGGCATCACGTGGAGACGCCGTACCTGGTGACCCTCTGGATTCTGGTCTGCTGGCTCTGCAAACTGGGTAAGGAGAACACAAGGAAAAATACTGTATAGTACTGTTTATACTGTAGGTCCACATGCGACACTATTCCATGCTTCTGCAGACAAAGTTTACTTTCAAAACGTTTGTATGCTATGATTGTCCTCTATTGTGAGTCGTTTTTGGTGTTAAATGTCATGTAATGTCATGGGTTTAGAGAGTTGGTTAGTCTGCTGGCTCTGCAAACTGGGTAAGGAGAACACAAGTTCAACAAAGACGCTTTTGCACACCTCTGTAGTTGGGCAGGTGCGTAGGATATTATCCCAGTGGGGTTGTCATTTGAGGGTAAAGAAATCCCACACACTGTCCATTCCACCATCAAACTTTAATACAACGTTTCGGTCATCCGACCTTTTTCACGTAAAGTAGAATGACCAAACGTTGTATTAAAGTTTGTTGGTGGAATGGACAGTGTGCGGGATTTCTTTACACTTGAATAAGAAGAACACAAGGAAAATATACTGTAGGTCCACATGCGACAGTATTCCATGCTCCTGCAGAAAAAGGTTACTTTCAAAACGTTTCGGACGCTCAGTCCTTCATCACAGTGCGCTGTCGAAACGTTGGCCTTCGTCTGGGAGCATCGAACAGTGTTTTGCGGACCTATAGTTTCCTTAGCGTGCGTTCTCGGACTTCCATCAGTCATTTAGTAGGGAATGCAGAGGTGGATGTGTTGAATGAAGACGTACTGAAAAGGACATAATTATAGCATACATCACTTACACTTTGTATCTGCAAGTGATGTATGCTATGATTGTCCTCTATTGTGAGTCGCTTTTGGTGTCAAATGTCATGTAATGTCATGGGTCTAGTGAGTTGGTTAGTCTGCTGGCTTTGCAAACTGGGTAAGAGGAACACAAGCCATCAGTCAGTCATTGGTGGTAGAAACATTGTTTTTGCTCCAACCAATTCATGAATTAGCTGATCCTAATGAGCACATCCTTTAAGTCAGGTTGAGGAGATAATTTGTGAAATCACCTGTGTAGAGTGCAAAGGCAGAAGGATAACCTAAGCAGGACTTTTAGAAGCTGTTAACATGTAGGCCTATATGGATATTTTTGAAAACGCATTGGTTTCGGCCTCTTGTTTACACGTAAACAGAGTTTTAGAATGCATTTCAAAACACTGGTTTTACAAATATCCCATTTAGGGGGCTAAGACACACCTGTCACAATGGATTTTTAATTGTTTTACCCCATGTCATGTTCACACCCACACGGATAAAAACATATCCACATTTAAAAATATGCACATACGTGTAACCTTACGTTGACAGTTATATATTTCACACTGAATGTAGTTTACTGAGTTAGTCAGTACAGAACAGTCATGATCAAAATTGATTCATTAGTTACAACAGGGTCACGTATTCCAAATGACCTGGTTTTACTTGTCCAATTCAGCCAATTATTGGGTCATTATTCAACCAATCACCTGGCAGAACCAATTCTTTTGAAATACATGGCACTGGATTGTAATTAATGCTCATCGCTAGGGAATACAGTGGCGGGGCATTTAAATGGATTTGGGTACAATATTGTCGCTCAGTGTTGAACTGTACTCAATGGAAGTGGACAAGACATGCAGTGCTGACATACCGTAATAGTGAAAGCCATAGTGAGGAATATTCAGAGGAACTGGGTAGGGTGACAGTGCTCAGTCACACAGTAGTGAATGCAATGATGGGGCTACTTGGTGGAATTGTGTCAGGTGGAGGTTGCTACTGTTTTGAATTCGATATGCAGTTGTGTCAGTGCCCTCCTTCAAAATAGTTAGGCTATATGTGTAGTAGTACCGCACACCCCCATGCTCCAGATATTGTGCTGTCATAAGTAGGCCTTCTGTAAATTTGACTTGTTTAAGACAAGAGGTGCCATTTCTAGATAGAGATAGACTAAATCGAACAGCTGTCTCATAATTATTCCATACATAAACAGACCACTGTTGTCTGATGGCAGTCATCATCAGTTGGAGGTGGAGTAGTGTGTCAACCAATACCGTCAACCAATAGGCCTACAGTATGTTGAATCAAGACACATACAAGCGTAGGGGCAGATGGGCCTGTCGTTCACTATAGCAAGGATATTTAAAAGGCTAAAAAAACACCCCAGATGTTAATCAGACTTTCAATTTAACATAATTGAAGTGTCTTACCAACGGAAAATAGGCTATCGCAACCACACACGAACACACGCATGCATGCATGCATGCACATAAGTTATTATGAAAACAGTTAACATACTTCCTCATTGCTTACTATCTGAACCAAAGTCATACCATATTTACTGATAACAGTCTCCTTGGTCTTGGGTGTCACTCAGCTTGAAAGCTGAGTTTTTACACTGAAATAACGACTACAATTTTAAAAGTATTTTCAGTAGACTACACATGCACAGAAAACCTTAGCAAGGCTGCATGTCAGGCTGCAATTTTCAGCTGGCAATCCACAAGAAGGTCTTCACATGTCTTCACATGAGAGCTTCCCTGCATAACATAACTAAATCCACTCACCTCTAATCATGGGTACTAACCTGCACTCAGTGGTGTAGTCTACGTAGAACGTGGGTATACGGAGTATACCCACTTCTAAATTTCAGGGATTTCAGTATACCCATCCATTATTTTGAATGGCACACATATATACAGTATACCCACTTCAAAAAAATGCTCCAATATACAGTATACCCACCATAAAAAATAGACTACACTACTGCCTGCACTACATTTCATAGGTCCTCCAATATTTTCTGCTCTCTATCTGTTCTACATTACTTAGGCTACTGTTGTACTCTGTACTGACCCATTACTCTGTACTTGATTGGATGTCCTCCTTGTGAGTGTCTTTGGTCAAAAGTGTCTGATAAAGTTAATGTAATAATGATATTTTAAAAAATGGATTGCATTAAAAAAAACTTCCCCTCTCCACTGTAATATTGAAGTGCTCATGGGTGACACAAGCGTGACATGGACGGTGGAGATTGACTCATCAACACAATAGTAGCTGCAGTATAATTGTGTGTCTGATGTGATGATGATTAAGCAATAGTGTTGCGTAATTACCATGGGAAACATTTAGCTGAAAGAGGGTTTCAATATAACTAAAATGCGTAGTGTGACAGTTGATGTTGGCCATTGTCAGTGGTGCAAGGGGAAAACTGACAGGAACCTGTCCTTCAAGGGAGATTACACTGACACTTGGATATGTGAGAAGTCAGAGAGTAAGGAAAGTGAGTGTGAGTGATTTATGCAACATAATGTGTGATGTTCACCATATGTGATTATCAGTGCAGGGGAGTCATGGGGGAACGTTGCAAGACTGATAATCCAGGGGACCAGATCTGCCCTGCACAGGCAAAGTGCATTACCGTATTGGCCCGAATATAAGACGTGGTTTTTGTTCTAAAAATAGTACTCTAAAAAGGGGGGTCGTCTTATTTCCGCGCGCTAGAGAAAAAAGTTAAAAAAAAAAATTAAAATAAATAAATAAATAAACTTAACCTGAATTCGGCCATTAGCCTATGCTTCACAACAATGCCACAAAACTCAATAATGGATGGGTTAAGAGATTGTTTTGTCCATATCAAATTTGCAGATGCTTGTTTCGTTATGACAGTTGCACCGCACGTCTATCAACTGTCAATGTCAACGCGATGCGGACGACAGTGCAAGGGGGAAAACACAAGTCAATCGCGGCTTGTTGCTCTGCTTTTATTTGTGTTTGGTTTTACAGTCTCATCAGGAAAGGTTTGGTCGTTCTCTCTGGTCAGCCGATAACGCCACTAGAACTAACGAAATGAAGGGTGATTTGACGAACAACCTGTAGGCTAATGTTGCCTTCACCAGCTCGGGACCTCTCGAGACAGCTGACGAGACTGCTCACATGACAATCGAGTTCTGGAGTTTGGCGCATGAACGCCACTGATCCCGGAACAATCGGGATTCATGCGTGTTTTGTTTTGGTTCTCTTTTCTTTTTTTCACCTCACCTTGAGCCTCCACACCCACGACATATAATTTTAGCTGAAGTAAGCTAAATTAAACAGCCAGAGACCAGCATTACTGACATATGTGCATCTGCAATTGAATGACATTGACTGGTGTTGTTGATAGTGATTACAAGATGATATTTTAGCATTTATGATACTGTTTACATGTCAGTTGCATGCATGGGCGCCATGTTGATGATGCGTGTGTCGTCACACAAAACACAAGCTCAGGAACTCGTTCTTCTATACTTCCGCCAGAGATCAACCTCGATAATTATCGATCTGACATTGCGTCACCAAATGTTCACTCCCACTTTCCCGAGGTTTTAGGTCGGCTTTCTGGGGATTCTCGATTTTTTGAACGAGCCATAAGTTTGGGATGCTGTCATAAGCCAATCAATGGTCATCTGTGTGCGCGACAAAGCGGCACCTTTGAGTCACCTTTGACAAGCGGTGCCTTTTGACGATATGCCTCGCAACGATGCAACAACACAGAATAATGGTTAGGGCAAGAGATTGTCTTGTTCATATAAAATCACTAGGAGTTTTACCCTTGGTACGAAATTAATATCAATCGGACTTTTAATGTCAACGTGGTCCTGATACGCGGCGCATGGGTTTCAAGTAATGCGCCAATCTGCCTTTGGTCACGTTCGGTGTCTACAGTCCAACCAACGGAAAACTTTGGATGCATAAAATGAACGGCGATTTGGCGAGACGGCTGCTGGTTAGATATTGCTGTCAACAAGCAATTCGCAAAATCTGTGCATTGCACAATAGATGGCCTATCTCTACTGGACTGGTTTCCTGGCTGGCGCAGACTCTGAGTGTAGGCTATGTTGCGTCGCACTTTACAGGCGGGCCCAGACGGCTGTAGCCTGTTACGGTGCCTATTGGCGTTAGACAGGTGAAGTGAGTAAAGAAAGGAAAAGGATATGAGTAGCCATCTGTAACGGAGGCTAACTAACACAGAGTTGGCGTGGAACGTTGGTAAACCTCCCTCCGATAGCTTCATACAGTCTCGTGCCGTTGGGCCGAGAGACTAGTCTCTTGGCCCAGCGGTATCGTACTGTGTCTCCCATTGCCGGACCGTTGTAGTTGACGAGGTCGCACGTTCGATCCCCGAGGGGGGTGAACAGGTGCAAGATGACCTCCGTCACAGTGGTGCCGTGACCCGGGATGGGAGTGAGGTTTAAGGGGGAGAGTGTAACGGAGGCTAACTAGCAGAGTTGGCATGGAACGTTGGTAAACCTCACTCAGACAGCTTCAAACAGTCTTGTGCCGTTGGGCTGAGAGACTAGTCTCTTGGCCCATCGGTATCGTACTGTGTCTCCCATTGCCGGACCGTTGTAGTTGACGAGGTCGCACGTTCGATCCCCGAGGGGGGTGAACAGGTGCAAGATGACCTCCGTCACACATCTGTGGTCTTATATCATGGAAATTTCATGAAAATTATATTGTGAAATTTGTTCTTTGTAAAAAGCCTCAGGTTTTCCAACAAATTAAAAACTGCATTTTGAGAAAAGTTTCAAATGTGAAACAAAATTAAGTCTTCAAAAAACTTTTTTCCCCAAAACATGAGCCTGAAAATGGGGGGTCGTCTTATAATCAGGATCGTCTTATATTCGGGCTAATACGGTAATTACACCAACATTGAAACTGAGCAAATCACTTTCAAAGTATTGGTATTAGATTGGATATTGTTGGTTATTGCTTTAGTATCTGACATAACAATATCCCTAAACTGGGACACATTTGGACCACAAGGCTTTGTCAGAAGATAAAAGGCAGAGTATCATTTATTAATCTCGAGGGAGTTAAGGTGTGACAATGAAAACTAAATATGCCACTGCACTTTGCCTTTGTACGGAAGATACAGTATATAGATAGAAGGGGGGGGGGCACACCAACTGTTTTAGTGGAGGATCCATATCTGAAGTCTGTGCTGTACTTATGGCATTTAGTTATGGTAGTTATGACTTTTTAAAGATATTTTTTGGTCTTTTATGACTTTATTTTTACTATAGGACAGTGAGAGAGTGACAAGAAACGAATGGGGAAAGAGAGATGGGAAAAAATCGGCAAACGACCCGGGTTGGAATCGAACCCGGGGTCGACGCGGTGTAGCAGCCCAGTGCCCTACAAGTTCTGACTTATATAGAGGTCACTTAACCAAGCAAAAGGGAAAGAAATCTGGTGCCACACGGATGTCTATTTTCTGTAATTTATTCTTTAGTGCAGTGAGACTCTCTGATGAAGACGCATGTCGAAACGTTAGTCTCACTGCACTAAAAAATAAATTACAGAAAATAGACATCCGTGTGGCACCAGATTTCTTTCCCTTTTTGCTTATGTTTTAGTCCTGCTCTGGTTGCACCGGATTGTTAATTTAGAAACGCGGAGTGCGTATCTCCTTTGTTTTATAAGTCACTTAACCAAGATCAGGCCTGGAAGCTGTGGCAAAGCACCAAGCATTCATCCGATACAGAGTTACGATACGATACGATATGATACGATACCATTAGACTTTATTGTCAGTTTTCACAGAAATTCATTTTGCGTCCCTGAGCAACACTCGCTTAAGACAGGACATACACATAACATCACATGACAAGACTATTGCACAACTGAAAAAAAACAGAGGACACAGGCCTACATACAGACATGCATGCATACATACATTACATACAACCCACATAACTTGAAGATCCTACCAACATGGAGTGATAACTCTATGCAGTCTTATGACTGGTATCCTAAACATCCAGCCCCACCAAACGCTCTCCAGTTCCTGTATAGCCACGTGCCCTTCCCACAGTAAAGGTGAGAGAGTAGGCTAAAGCTGCTTCATATCCCAGAGGCGGTCAACCTTAATAAGAGTTAATAGTTAATAGTTTCTCGCACCACCTCAGACAGCATCAATCAAAAACCCAAATGTCAAATCTGTCAAATATGACTCATTCAAAGTACATTAACGACACCATTGCTATGCATTGCCGTTACTGTGAGTTGAAGTGTGACCGGTGGTTTGTGCATGCTTGGTTGCGTTTACGCACACGCGTACGTACATACAGTATGTGTACACACACACGCACACGGACACGCGCACGGACACGCGCACGGACACGCGCACGTGCACACGCGCGCGCACACACACACTCACACACACACACACACACATCTTCACCTTAATATCTTTGTGGGGCCCTCCCAGTGACTTCCATTTCAAACAAAAGCTAAAAAATGCTAAATTGTGCCCAAACCAAAACAATCCCTAACCTTGTTTCCTTCTGTCAGTGAGCAAATGTTACACTTTACACTTCTACTTTAACCAGTAACAACAACACTACCCCAGCAAAAGGGGTCAAAGGGGCCTTGGATTTGGGCCCCACATGGAGCGAGGGCCCCATCTTGTTGGTGTGCTCCAATAGTAGTGGCCCCACACAGGCAGATTGGTGTGAACGCACGCACGCACACACACACACACACACACACACACACACACACACACGCACACGCACACGCACACGCACACCCACACCCACACGCACACGCACACGCACACGCACACCCACATGCACACACACACACACACACACACACAGACGCACACACACACACACGGTTCCGGCGTAAGGGGTCTGAATCAGCAGGACACAACCACCTCCGTCCATCACCACCCACGGGCGGAAAAGGTGTGAAAAGGATGCAATATAGCGGGTTAATGTGGAGCTACATTAAGCATTTTAGTTTCAGGCCCGCTGTTCCCTGAAGGACATCACGTGTGGCTAGCTTTAGTTTCGGTGACTCCTGTGTGGTTGACTACAGTGTTCTATAGCCTGCAGGGCAGCTGACAGCCTTGGCTATAGGCCCAGGACAACATCATCTGGAAGGGCACCCCATCAATCCCCCACCCCAAAACCCAATCCCTGCATTTTTAAAAAATATATATTTTTTGTGGGCTTTTTATTGCCTTTATTTGACAGGATAGTGAAGGTAGTGGCAAGAGAGTGGGCAGAGAGAGATGGGGAAGGGTCGGCAGAGGACCCAGGCCTGGAGTCGAACCCGGGTCAGCCGCATAGCAAACGAGTGTCCTACGGCAGGGGCGTAGGCAGAAATAATAAAACAGGTGGGCCCAGAAAAAAATCGGATGGGCCCAACCTGAAAGCGTGTAGGTAGATATTATAAAACCGCGCTCAAAAATGATACTTTGAAATTGAAATCATAGAAATCACAGAAGATGAACCAGACTTTTGACAAAATGATTAATTATCGCTCAGTGCTATGCCATTAATTATAGTTCAATGAGGGAAAAGTTGACTGTCAAGTGTGAATGGGGAGGGCCTGGATGTCAAGTGGGCGGGCCCAGTCCCAACCAGGCCCACCCTTGGCTACGCCTATGCCCTACGGTAGGGCTCCTCTCCCTGCATTTTATGTAGAGTCTGAGCAGACGGTTTATATTCCCCCCTGTTTGGCGAGCGGGCCGATTAGGAGACGTCATGATGACAGCAGCTGTCTATCTCACCAGACTGGCTGAAGTTGAGGAATGTAGAAACTGAATGAAGGGAAAAGGAAATTAGAGCAAAGGGATGTTAGAAGAATAGAAACATTAAATTACCCAAACATGGCCGTTGAGTTGACTTCAATGTATTTTAGTGCCATTGCTTCTGTGAAACTCAGGCAGCTACGCCGGCACAATAAGGTGTGCTTTGGCTCACACTGTTGCTGTGAGAAGTAATAAAGCATAAATCAAAGAAATGTACGACTTCAGGAATCAATGTCAAGTGCTAACAACATGTATAGGCCTATATAATATGAGAGACGTTGTTGTAAAATATTAATTAAAGAGATGTCAGACACACAAAGTCCCACTAAAACCATCCACCACTCAAACTTGCAGAAGAATGAGTGCCAACACTGTGTGTCTATGACGGATCTGGCAATAGCATCAAGAGGTCCATTGTGCCTGAAGCTTTTCACACACTGAGCTCTCGGCCGTCTCAAGCAACCTGTTGATCAGGTGCCGCAGCGTGCATCTCGTCAGGATAACAATCAGGAGTCTATAACGACACTCTTTCACGGTGACCAAGCAGGAGTCTATATAACGCACTCTCTCATGGTGACTAACGGGCCCCGGAGCTCCCCAACAATTAGACAATGCCTCTTATTGCGCCATAAAGTTACATCATTGGTAATTTCCAGTGTGTTTTAGAGTGTGCTGCATTTGCGTTTGCTTCATTTGCATTGTTTTTGAATTCCTTTGTTTTGCTTCTTACAGACAATAGTCTCGTAAAAGAGCTGATCCATGTATATGATGAAGCCTCTAGAAATGTTATTTAGAGCTCAATGACACCTCTCAACATTAAGGTTTCTTCAATTCTGATCACAAGGACCTAAAGGTGCACTGTGATATTTCCAGAATTCATGCTGCCCATTCTCAAATGTTACCTTTTTCATGAATACTTACCACCACCATAAAATTCTAAGTATTCATTATGACTGGGAAAATTGCACTTTTCATACATGAAAAGGGGATCTCCTCCATTGCCCGCCATTTTGAATTTCCAGAAATAGACATTTTTAGCCGCAAAACTTAGTAAATATTCATGAAAAATATCAAATTTGATATTGATATAGTTTCAATGATCAGCATAGTTGCAATACCTACTCTGGCCACCCTTGTTCTCATAGCCCCACAATGCACACTGTTCCACCAGTCGAACGCTGTAATTGTCGTTGACAAGTTCTTACTAACACAGTAAGGGCTACACTACTATGACATTACACAGTGTCTTAATGCATTATGACTTCGTCCTTGCCATTCTGGTAACAGCCAGTTCACAACAGGGACCATTAAGTCCCATTTGTGACCTGTGGCATGCCATATCAGCAGGGTAGGTTCTAGGGCCAGATTACTCTGGTGGTGATTTACCCTAGGCACCCTGCAGTGAGGGAATACACAATCATTTCAGAATGCTTGGGGTGTCTAAAATTGGGACAAATTTCTCTCAATACAAACAGAATGGCTTAACGGTTGCTGATAAGATCTACATTAATCTTCACATTACAAAAAACTGAACACACATCTCCTGAGGAATCTTACAAAAAGTAAACTGAACAAGAGTTGTGTGTTATTTTAACACCAACCCACTAATAAGTCTTCTGAGGGTAAAGACAGATAGTTGGCCTATTTTGAGAGAGACAGTCTCTCACTCATCCACTAGGAGAAAAACTTTTAACAGGCATTGTGAAACAATCAAGTGAATCATTAAATAGGGAATCATCCGCAGGGTCCAAGTGTGCCAGCGAGCATCTGTTGAATGATTCCTGCGGCTTGGTTAAACATGTGTAATCATGGCCAAGCAGAAGCGTGCCTGTGAATGTACCATGCCTGTTCAAAGGGTTTTCTGTCATTGTCCCTCAATGGTGGAATAAGCTACCAGCTGAGCAGGGTCATCCCTCTCAACCTTCAAGAGGCTGTTGAGGACTCATCTCTTCCGAGAGAGCTTCCCTGCATAACATAACTAACTCAACTCACCTCTAATCATGGGTACTGACCTGCACTACATTCCACAGGTCCTCCACTATTTTTCTACTCTCTATCTGTTCTACATTACTGGTAGGCTGCTGTACTCTGTTCTGACCCCTCACTCTGTACTTGCTTGAATGTCCTCCTTGTAAGTCGCTTTGGTCAAAAGTGTCTGCTAAATGTAGGAACTGTAGCCCTGCACTGCACACCGTTTCACCAGTGGAGCGCTGCGATAGTCACTGAAAGAACTTTACTAACATAGTACTACACCAGTACAACAGTGCACAGGGCCTTTAGTAATACATAACGAACAACCTGACCATTGGCATTCTGATTACACACAGGTAATTTATAACAGGGGCCGTGTCTTACAAGGTTAACATCCATATGCATCTTGAACTCTGTAAACCAAACCAGTGTCCATGTTATTGTTAGCCCAGTGCTAACATCATGTGTTAATTTCAGTGGTAACCAAATTAAAAGTAGAGGTAAAAAAAGAAAACCTGCCATAGTTTCCTTTGAACACAATTAACTTCACTGAATAACTTGTCTACAGTTTCTATAGTTGTAGTTTCAATGTGATTCGGTGATGGTTGGATCAAATTTTTTGGGGGTTATTTTTAGGCTTTTAGATTTTTTTTTTCGGTAACAACACCATCTAGCCACCTTATTCGGTACAATGGAATAACTGCTGTAACCGCAATGTAATACCATGTGTTAGTCTTGTACTTATAAACCATACATTTATTTCTACTTTAAAAAAAAAAAACTTTGTCCGGACACTGATTCAGCCACACAGTCCACTAGCCAGGCCATGCCTTCTGATGCAACACCTTGTGTTGCTACCAGTTATGCCTGTCACGATAACAAATTTTGCTGGACAATAAATTGGCTAAGAAATTATTGCGGTAAACGATAATATTGTGTTCTCGGTCATTTAAAAAAAATGACAATGGGATAGAAATGTGAATACACCCTTTCTAATTTTGAAAGCATCGCAGCAGTGGGTGCTAGATAGAGCGGTAGATGGTAGATAGAGAGCTAGACAAGGCAGACAGACTGAAAATTAAAAGTACACCAATGTTTAAGCATAATTGTGCTGAGTGAAATGTGCCTATCGATATTCAGTCTAAAAGAGAGTGAGGAAAACAAAGAAGCATGCAATAATTTATTGTGGCAAAAAAGTTATCATGCTTGTAAAAACGTATTGTACGATATATTGACTTATTGAATATTGTGACAGCCCTACTTCCAGTCAAACTCTGCTTATCATCCACTCAGCAGTGTGGCTGTGTATAATCTGTCCTTGTAAAAAATGGCCCAGGAATACCCTCTCATGGGTTTATCACCTCAACTCTCTATGAGCAATGATTGGAACACTCATTCCAAATCGTCTCTGCACTACAAACACAATCTTGACCTCCACTACTACGTCTGCAGGAAATGTAGCCTATATCAGATTGCTTCGGTTGTGGGAGCACGAAGAGGAAATGTGAAGAAAATAAAATAAAGAGAAAAGTAAAGAAAATAATAGACAATATAAAAGAAAAGAAAAGAAAAGAACAGAACAGAACAGAACAGAACAAGACTGAAGGACGCAGGGGAGTGAAGTAATTTGTCCCAACCTGTGACGAGGTATTTAAAAGTGGCTGACCTTGCGTCTTTGGACACCTCTGCCCTCAATGCATCAGTGCCTCCACCTGACCACACAGCAAAAGAGGAAATGTAATGGGGAGAGAGAGGGGGGAGAGAGAGGGAGAGAGAGAGAGAGAGAGAGAGAGAGAGAGAGAGAGAGAGAGAGAGAGAGAGAGAATACAAAAGTTAGAGAGAGAAAGAAAGAGGGAAAGAGAAATAGAGGAGGGGGCACAGGAGGGAGAGGGAAAGCAGAGGAGGGAGGAGGGCTGTGTGCTTGGTTGAGATTATCAGGGACATTGTTAGAACATCTTGCTCAGCCACTTATAGGGATCTCTGTCTGGAGCGACTTTTTCCACTGCACCCTTGTGTTTCACCCAAGGCAACCCGACATCAGTCTGGAGGACTACAGAAGATTCTCACCTTGTCTGGACTGGAGGGATGGCCACAATGGTTTAACAGCTGCAGAACTGGAACTGAGTTTTTTGGAACTGCGTATTATTGTTGGTACTGCAATTGCATGTCACTCTTCGCACTACACGCTGAGTGTGTTGGATCACATACTGCTGAAGACATCAAGCAGCCTTCGCCTAAAGACTTCTGCTTGACAAGTGGAATCATTTCATTTTACAGAGGGCTGAAGACATCTAGAGGGAAGACCCTCATTTTACTTCTCTTCTGGAAATCACTATGCATTTTTCTCAAACCTACCTATTGGCGGCGCTGTTGCTCCCCTCTGTAATACACACAATGCCAACACACACGGAGAGCACTGAGGGCATTTTGGGGGCATCCAGTGACCGCTTGGTACACAAGACCACACTCAATGTGGGATCTGGGTCCCGCTTGGAAAATGATTCCCATGTGCTCACAGTATCGTCTGCACATGCTCAAAACCAATCTGGGCGCCATCGCAGCATGGGTGAGCACCACCATAAGGATGACCACCCCAAGAACCTAACTACGATCCCCCTAGTCTCCTTCAGGTGGGACCATGTGCAGGAACCTTATGTGGTGGCGCTGTGGATATTCGTGGCAGCCATGGCAAAGTTGGGTGGGTATATGGCTTAATTTGGGCAATATCTGAGCAGCCGAAGTGTAAGACAGACTGAGAACAATGCCTAAGAATTCCTGCTATGCACTGAAATGGCCTATTGAGTGAGCTGTCAGGCGTTATAAAGTAATTCCTCTTGACCATTGCTTTGCCTTTGCTTCGTACTGACACCAAGGATTGTGTGAGCCACAACTGTGATGAAACTGTGTCTGATCTCTTGCAGTGCAGTCACTGACTGTTCGGAAAAAATACGACAATCTAGGGCTCTGGCCAAAGCTGGTATTGCAATGCCATTTAATGATCTGTGAAGTATCGCACACTAGATGCATGCAGCAGACAAGACCCAAAATTAAAACATACAGTACCTTTAAAATGCAAATACTACAACTTTATTTTGTTGTTGTTCAAATTAATATTTGAATGTAACACTTTTCTCGGATAGCCTCTAATAACCTAGCATACTGTATTTGGACGACATCTTAGTCTATAAACAGCCCTTTTACTGTAAGTATCAGTATAAATTGTGGTAAGCCTTGGCTTCCAAGAAGATGACAGACAGTGTCTGAGTCATAACGAGTCAGTTAGAATATTATCTAAGTTGCTGACAGTGGCACGAGGAAGTGAGTGAAAACGTTTGTTGTGAGAGAAAATTCTGCTAACTCAGCTTATAGCTCAGACATTGACACATGGTAGTGGAGGGTGACAACACTTACCATCTATCAACGTAGGATGCCGTGCCAGGGACATCAGGATGTTTTTATGAGGGAGGCATTCCAGAGATAGCACCATGCCAAAATAGCCCTGTGTAGCTCAATGCCCACTCTAATGACACATCGATGGAGGCCTGAGCTGTTTGGGTTTGTGGTCGGCCGGGTCAGTTTTGCCTGGCGTAACAGTTGTTATGTGGCTTGCTTGGGATTGCTTGGATATGTTTCACAAGCCTCCATCACAGCATGATGCTGTGATGAATTTGTTATTTTAAAGGAAAACTGTCCAACATTTGCAATATTGGGTAGCCATCTTCCTGATCTGGTGCATAGCTGAATGACTCATTACAGCAGGGGTATTCAATTAAATGTCAACGAGGGCCAGTTTTTCAAATTCCTCCCAGTAAAGGGGCCGAATTTTCCGAATGTATTATGGTTGCCACTGTCAATGAAAAAAATACAGGACTCTTCATTGATTTGGGGGTCTGGGGGTCCTCCCCCAGAAAGTTTTGCATTTCCTGCATTTTAACGTCTCATGTCCCGTTTCAGCTCGATACGGAACCCGTACTTTTATCTCTAAATTCTGAAAAACAATTCAGTATTTCAAGAGGTTTGTGGGGGGCCAGAGCCTTGCTGTCCAAGGGCCGCATTTGGCCCCAGGGCCGCCATTTGAATAGCCCTGCATTACAGCATAAGCAGTCTCTCAGCCACTGCAGTCTGTAAAGGAAAGACATAAGCAAGCAAGGTGGCTCGTGCTGCCAAGCAGCTGGCGTCATGGCTAGGCTAGAGCAGGGTTTCCCAACCTATTCCAACTTAGGGCCCACTTGAAATTTTCATAAATATCCGGGGCCCACCTCTGATCCAGTAGATAATAGCTCAAATAAATAGTCAACAGCAGCACACAAACAAATACAGTGTTATTTAGATGTTTCAGAAAATGATTTCAAGGCTCACTTTGAATACTTTTAAGGCCCACCAGTAATCCCTGGCCCATAGTTTCAGAATCGCTAGAGAACTTTAGCTTACTTTTGACCTGTAGGGGGAGCCAAGCAGAGATATCAGCCAAAGGTTGTATAGTGTCACTTTAAAGGGAGGTTTCATTAGGTAATTTGATGTACCGGTATCAAAGACTTGCACAGTCTATGAAATTATGTAACTGAGTGAGTTATGTAACTGACTTACACAGAATGTAATTTTCCACTTACCACTTTTCTCAATGTCCTTTATCCTCTGTGTGTGAATAAAGCCTTACTGAAAAATGGTCAGCAAAGGATGATTTCTGGAAACAATGCTGTTTTGAAAAGATTGTGGCCCATGAAAAATTATTAAGGAAACTATACCTTCATATCTTAGAGCCCGACCTTGCTGGGTCACCTTAGTTACCCTTCAGTAATAAAACTTCTGAAGACTGTACAAAAACACTTTGTATTCTCAGCCCAGCCCTGTATAAACCTTCAAGGGTTACAATAATTGTGCACTGAAAGAAAAATACATTATTAAGTTAACACCGCTACAGAACTATGGCTGCACATATTATCATATGATATTTCACGCGCTGACACCTAGGACACTGGAAGTGTCAATCATTCACTAACTAAAATAAACAAAATATCACCTCAAAGCTCAGATCATGATGTCTTATGTAATGGTTGACGTGACCTTGGCAAACACAGTGGAAAAATAAGCGACATTTTCACACAAACTACTGCTGAAAGTGCTGGAGTGGGGGGGCAATGATGAGAAATGCTGTGAGAATCAGTGGTAGAAAGAAGTAGAAGTGTTCCTCATCGTTATTATAAAAAAGATCAAACAATATCATTTAATGTTGAATGAAGAGAAGACACCGGAGCAGCTCAGATGGGATGCTTTTTCTTTTTAATTGAAGATGGCTTGCCATCGAAACGTTAGTCCCTAACATGTTGTGCACTTGAATTAAAAAGAAAAAGCATCCCATCTGAGCTGCTCCGATGTCTTCTCTTCATTCAAGATTACCTGCCTCCCTCCCGTTGATGCACCAGATGTAAAAACAGAAGCGCGTGGAACCCCATTTTTGTTGATATCATTTAATGTCTTTGTGACCCCATTCGCTGCAGGGGCATAGCACAAAATTCTGGGCCCTATGTGCCAACAGCTCCAATGGACCCCCTTTACATGATGTTATGTGGGGCCCTGGTGCCTCAGTCCCACAACACCCCCCCCCCACACACACACACACACCACCACCACCACCACCTGTATTTCAACGCCATCGAGTCACAGTACCACACAGACCTCAGGTGGCATTGCAACAGCTATATTAAATTGTGTGATGTGCATGATAACAACAACACAAATCCACTCAGGTTGGAAGACAACTTCAAAACATCTGAAGACAATGCTTTCTGTTTGGACTTCAATTGTGTGGGGTGGGGAGGCTAGGGGTGAGGGTGAATGTCACCCCTACCACTAATATTTACTGTGAGGTGATTTTCTTTGCCTTCAGTCTTCGCCCCTGCTGTGTTTGAACGTAACTACCTTTAATTATTTAACCACTCAACTAGCTAACTACTTGCTTACCAGCTTAAATGTTCTTACAGTACCTTCTATTACTTGCTTGTGCCTGCAGTGGTCGAGCTGAACCATCATGTGACGAGCGTGTTCCCGGAGAGTGGCCTTCTCATCCTGATCGGCTTCGTGCTGGGTGGCATCGTGTGGGGTGCCGACAAGGCCCAGACCTTCACGCTGACGCCCACCAACTTCTTCTTCTACCTGCTGCCCCAGATCATCCTGGACGCCGGCTACTTCATGCCCAACAAGCTCTTCTTCAGCAACCTGGGCGCCATCCTGATCTTCGCCATCATCGGCACCTGCTGGAACGCCGCTGCCGTTGGGCTGTCGCTGTGGGGCTGCTACGAGGGAGGGGCTATGGGTGAGTGAGTGGGTGGGTGACCTTCAAAGTGTCAAAGGTCATGGGGGAAAGGGGAAAGTAGAAGGAAATATTCTGTGGATAATTAGGTTTGAGCTGAGTTAAGTATAGTTCAGTTCATTCATTAGTGAGAGCTTACTGTAACTTCATGGCCGTCACTTTGAAAAATGAAAGTTAGCCACAGTGATTTTGCTCTGGGGCTGATACAAGAGAGAGGCCATGGCTGAGTAAATGACCTTCACTAGTTCAACGGTCAAGGGGGAAAAGGGAAAGGACATTTTCATTTGGTACAATAACATTTGAGTTTAGTTTAACTTGAATTCATTCCTTGTAATAGGTTAATATAATCCTAGACACTGGGTTTGTCATAAGGGTTATCGCCTTGGGGTGTTACAAGTGATTGGCCTTCACCTATAACCAAGTCATGGGGGACAAAGGGAAAGGGGATTTTCAATGGTTGATAAAGTTTTGAGTTGAGTTAAGTCATTAGAGCAAGACAAAAATAACTACTGAATGTTAGAAAATGAAAATCTCCTATTTGTTTAAACCAAACATGTTAAGAAAAAGACCAAAGATTTAATGTGGAATGTTCGAACATGCTATCTTCTCAGATGAAAAGAATGTCAACTAATGTATGATAATGGATTCATTATGAGGTGAAAGGTCACATGTCCTTTGTTCTGCAGGTCATCTGGACATTGGTCCAAAAAGAATGTCACAAAGACTTATGTCACAAGAATTAATCTTACCTGACATGTTTTCACCGTCAAAACGTGTCAGGTAAAACACATAAAAAAAACGTTGACATCTGAAACAAAAGAAAATGAATGGCATGCATCTACTTAACACAGAATATCTGAACAATATTCTCATAAGAATGTCAACAAATGAAATGGAACAATTTTGAGGTGAACGGTCACGTGCCTGTTTTTGGTTCTGCAGGTACTCTGGACATTGGCCTACTGCAGTTCCTGCTGTTTGGGAGCCTGATCGCGGCGGTGGACCCTGTGGCCGTCATTGCCGTGTTTGAGGAAGTGCACGTCAATGAGGTCCTCTTCATCTTGGTGTTTGGGGAGTCGATCCTCAACGACGGTGTCACCGTGGTACGTATGTTTGCCCAGCCCACATTTAACATGCATGCTGACCTGTGTGAAGACAGAAATCACAAATCAGGGTGGATACTTTCATTGATACAAAGCTTATCAAACATGAATAAAAATATTTACTTAGTTCAATAAATCAGTATTCACTTTGGTCTTCTAATGTTAGGGTGAAGACTGATAAATATTGACATAGCAATACATGTCATCATGGCAGATGATGTATTTTGTACATTTTGGAAAATGTCTTTGATGTGTTTTTATTTTTTATTTTTTCTTAGGTGCTCTACAATGTTTTTGACTCTTTTGTAACATTGGGAGGCGAGAGGATTGATGCTGTCGAAATCATCAAAGGCATAAGTGAGAACAGAATCTTAATTTATTATGTTGTTTCATTTGATCTTTTTCTATAACTACCTATTCTACCTAACTATCTATTTATGTATATTCTAACTATTAAGGCTTTATCATAACAATTTTGGTGACAATAGGTTATTCTACAAGCTCTGCGCAAAACTTAAAAAAATATTCTCTCTCTCTTTTCTCCTCCTGTCAAGACAATTAGACAGTTTTGTACACAATTACCAATAAACGGACACTGGACAAGAGAAGTAAGGTTTTACACTTTTTGCTAAAGGGAGAGGAAGAGAGGAGCACTTTTCAGAGTCTCATAGCGAACCGATCTTGACTCTCTCCGAGTTTAGCAAAAGCAAGAGTATTTATTTCATAATTTACATCATAGGTAACGGCTGTAAAACATAACACTTCCAATTCCTAACATATGCCGCCTGGTCTCAAGATCCTTATTTTCAGTTCAGCATTCTGAAAGATCTTCCTCTGAGCTATTGAACTTTCTACAGAGCTCATGGCTTTCACAAAGCTGCACGAAAACATTTTTTTACTGATGATAATAACAATTTAAAAAACGGGGATTTATAATTATTCTTATACCTCCCCAGTCTCCTTCTTCGTGGTGGCCTTTGGAGGAGCCCTGATAGGGGTGATCTTTGCCATCCTGCTCTCGGTGGTCACCAGGTTCACCAAGAACATCCAGATCATCGAGGCCGGCTTCATCTTCGTGCTCGGCTACCTGTCCTACCTGACGGCGGAGATGCTGTCCCTCTCAGCCATCCTCGCGTAAGGATCCCAGTTATTACATTACATTACATTACATCACATTACATTACATTACACTTAGCTGACACTTAAAAAAAAAATCCAAAGCGTCTTACAGTTATTTTAGCTGCAGGGTATTGGTTACAGACCCTGGAGCAATGTGGGGTTAGGTGCCTTGCTCAAGGACACTTCAGTCATTGATAAAGGTGCTGGTAAGGGTGGAATTTGAACCTGCAACCCTCTGATCAATAGGCCGGCATTCTAACCATTGAGCCATGGCTGCCCCAATTATATCTAACACACATCCATTTTAGCCGGATGCAGGGTCAAAATTTAAAGTTGGATGTAAGGCAAGGATGAACCGCACATCAATGGCCTCCCTTTCAATCCATTTTTATTTTCATGACTTTTTGGGTCAACACGGGCTTTCCTCAGACTGGTGGCCCGAATCGTCATGAAAATAAGGGATCAAAAGGGATCAAAATGGATCATCAGTGTGTGGTTCATCCTTGCTCCAAAACATACAGAGACCAAGATCAAGCCAGTACTTTTACCTAGTAATTTCACCCTGTAATTCACCTAATAATTATGGTATTATAATATGCACAACTGATAGGACTCCTTAGATCATACTCTCTCTCCTTACACCAATCACCAATATGCTGAATGCTGAAATGCAATAGGTTTTCATGCTCATACCGATTGGAGTTGGAACATGTGCATAAAATGGACGATGTGGTCAAAATACTTGCTTGCTAATATATACTAGATCTTATGAATATGTCATGTACTATAACGTAGCCTCTTACTACAGATGGGGTCTTGGGATATTTGGAGAAGGCCTATGTTTTTTTTTTTTTTTCAAATGTAAACAAACGCTGCCCCCATTAAAATAGCTCATATCTCGGAAAGGGCTTAACCGAAAAATGTGGCATCACCGGGTACTGACAAGTCAAGGGTAGCGTGAGCAATACAACAACTTATTGAAATGGACTGAACTGGTCCTCTAAGACAGCCATTACAATTTTGGTGACAGTAGGGTTATAGCATAGGCTCTATGCTAAGGGGTTAATATTTTCTTTCTCCATGACAGTATTACATTCTGCGGCGTGTGCTGCCAGAAGTACATCAATGCCAACATGGACGAGCGCTCGGTGACGACGGTGCGTTACGTGATGAAGGTGATCGCCAACGGCTCTGAGACCATGATCTTCGTCTTCCTCGGGGTGACGGCCATCGACAAAACCGTCTGGGTGTGGAACACTGGCTTCATCCTGCTGACTGTCTTCTTTGTGCTCATATACAGGTTCATGGGTAAGCAAACACAACATCCTGTAGGCCCAGTAGCAAAAAGGAGGCGCACATTTTTTCAGAGAAAGTGCTTGTGGTGGTTAGCCGGGCCGTGCCCTCCTAGTGACGCAACATCCTCTGCGTTGCTTCTAGTCAGGTAAAGAGCAACGCAAGAACTTTCTGATCTCCCAAAAAAACGTGAACTCCTCCTACTTTGTCGGGAAGCAAACAACCATTAGCAAACCAAGGGGAGGCGGGTCAACCATGCCGTTTGGGAAATGTTAGTTCTTATGCTCTTGGTCAGATCAAATCCTGAAGAGATTTGAAAGTCAATGATAATCAGGCTAGGTGGTGGTGGACTTTGTTTAGATTAGTCTTTCCCAGCTCCCACGGGGCGTTAGGGAGCCCTTGGGGGGCATGAAAAGGATACAGCTGGGAGTGGGGGCTGCTCATTCATTGAGGGACATTAGTCCATTTTATGTTTTAATACTGGTGGGAGGGGGTTGTTGCCAGGCTTATGATGAGGACATGGGGGTGTTTGTTCATAACAGGTTGAGAACCACTGGCCTATATTGAAAAAGAGGGCATCCAAACTTTCTTTATTTTTCTGGGACAAGCCAAGTGCTGAACCTGGACAAAATATTTTGAAAAAAGTTTTAAAAAACATCAGTGGTGTAACATTTCTGGCCACATTGCCTTTCTTCAGACAGTGTGCACTTTGCAGACCTTTTTCATGTCTACCTTAGCAGACACAGCACACTTGTGAGGACATTCAGAGATTTGCTAGTTTTAAGGCGTATTACTTTATAAAGAATACAGGGCCACCTGTCATTGCCAAACTATAACTCTCCCTTCTGTTACAGTACCACATCTCTCTCTCTCTCTCTCTCTCTCTCTCTCTCTCTCTCTCTCTCTCTCTCTCTCTCTCTCTCTCTCTCTCTCTCTCTCTCTCTCTCTCTCTCTCTGTACCTGAATACCTTTCTTGAATACCTGATCCCTGAAACAGTCATAAAAAAGTACATGCAGCCAGTGAAAATGAAAGAACTAAAAACATCAAGAGAATTGTGTATGTTCTGCATTGTCAGCAGTGCCTGAACCAGAATGGATGTCAGTTTGAGATCAGTTGGAGATAAAACAATAAAATGGTGTCTCTAATTTCTATCACACTTTGAAAACCAAACACATTTTAAAAGCGACCTGCTCCCCGATGATCTATAAACAATATAACGTACACTTTTGGGACACCCTGTACTGTGTGCTCTGTATTTTCAAGTTCAATGTGGTTGCTCCACACATAATTTCGTTGCCTTCAATGACAATGACAATAAACTCTTTAATCTTGAATCTTGAATTTTCCCATTTTCTCTCCAAAAGGTGTCTTCTTCCTGACGTACTTTCTAAACAAGAACCGGCTGGTGCCCATTGAGCTGATCGACCAGGTGATCATGTCGTACGGTGGCCTGCGGGGGGCGGTGGCGTACGGCCTGGCCACCATGCTGAACGACGAGAAGATCCCAGAGAAGAACCTCATGATCAGCACCACACTCATCGTCATCTACTTTACCGTCATCCTACAGGTGACACCACACCTCCTGTTCATTTGTCCTCCTCAGCCAGAGTGAATAATATGTGTAATACGTAGATAATAAAATTGAATACAATGAAACATGTAAAATAGATTACATAGTTCATCATCTAGGCCTGCTACTTCCCTGTCATACAGGTGACACCACACCTCCTATTCATTTGTCCTCCTCAGCCAGAGTGAATAATATGTGTAATATGTAGATAATAAAATGGAATAAAATGAAGTAAAATAAAACATGTAAAATAGATGACATATTTCATCATCATCTACTACTTCCCTGTCATACAGGTGACACCACACCTCCTATTCATTTGTCCTCCTCAGCCAGAGTGAATTATATGTGTAATATGTAGATAATAAAATGGAATAAAATGAAGTAAAATAAAACATGTAAAATAGATGACATATTTCATCGTCATCTACTTTACCGTCATCCTACAGGTGACACCACACATCCTGCTCATTTGTCCTCCTCAGCCAGAGTGAATAATATGTGTAATACGTAGATAATAAAATTGAATACAATGAAATAAAATAAAACATGTAAAATAGATTACATATAGCATCATCTACTACTTCACTGTCATCCTACAGGTGACACCACACCTCCTGGTCATTTGTCCTCATCAGCCAGAGTAAATAATATGGATAATAGAAAATGAAATAGAATAAAATGAAATAAAATAAAACATGTAAAATAGATGAAATTTTTGACCTTTTTCATCATCATCTACTACTTCACTGTCATCCTACAGGTGACACCACACCTCCTGGTAATTTGTCCTCATCAGCCACAGAAAAGGGGTTATGTAATAATAAAATAGGATTACGTAGAGGCCCAGTACAGACACCCCATTGCACCCGAGAAGGCGCATATATGAGCTTTGCCATATTCCCCCTAATTATTTTATTTCAATTATATTTCTTGTTCCATGTTTCATGTTGTTCATCTCTCTTCTTTATGGTCAGGGCCTTTTTATATTTTATAGCCTATCATAGCAATTTGTTGTTCCATGTTTCATGTTGTTCCTCTGTGTTCTTTATGGATAGGGGATTTTAATATTTTATTTCATCAGTATTTCTTGTTCCATGTCTGATGTTGTTACTCTGTTCCTTATGGTTAAGGCTTTTCTAGATTTCACATCATGAATATTGTTTGATGTTATTCCTCTCTCTGTGCTCTTTCTGGTCAGGGCATCACTATGAAGCCTCTGGTGCAGTGGCTGAAGGTGAAGCGAGCGGCTGCTCAGGACCTCAAGCTGGTGGAGAAGGTTAACAACAGGGTGAGTCTATGGCTTCGTTTTCATGGGACGTTTCATTCTGAATGAACTCGATTTAATTCTGACTGAAAATGAATTAATTCTTCTTTGAAAACACTATGTAAACACTTCACAATTTGGAATTTAAAAAAAAGTTTAATTTAAATGAAATGTAATTTGTGCTGAGTCACAATGACAATGGGAGTTGGAGTTTGCAAGTTGGGCATTCATATCACGACATTTACTATCGGAATTGGATCATATTAGGGTTATATTTGTGAAGATTTGTTGAAGTATTGTCAATGTGACTCCCTAGGCCTTCGACCACATCCTGTGCGCTGTTGAAGACGTCTGTGGCAGAATAGGAGACAACTGGTGGACCAGAGGGTAAGTTGGGGCAAAGACCAATATATATATAATATAAACTGTTATTGTACTTGATATATATATATACTGTATATTTCTAATATATGACTCCATCTCCGACGTGTTTTTAGATGCAATTTAGTAGGTTTTTTTTCAACAGTTCTTTTCATTTTTAATGGTTTCAAAGTATATGAGCCTGCAATACAATTAAATCTTTAGACTTAGAGGGGGATATACTGCCTGGTTGTTCACCCTAGACCATATCAGAAGTGAGATCTTTCAGATCGGAACGATTATGCAAAGCATCTGGGATTTCCCAACCTTGGGGATAAACACACCTGGTGTAAAATGTACAGTAAGTATTAGTATGAGTTCCGTGGCTCTAACGGTAGGACACTGGGCTGCATCGCCCGCAACCCAGGTTCGATTCCGACCCGGGTCCTTTGCCGACCCTTCCCTGTCTCTCTCTCTCCCCAAAAACATTTCCTCTCTCACTCTCTCTCTTCTGTCCTGTCACTAAATAAAGTCTAAAAAGACCAAAAAGTACGGATTCTCTCCACTAGGTGGAAGCGGTTTGAGGAGAAGTATATCTCCTGGCTCCTGATGAAACCCAAGCCCAGGAAGTCCAATGACTACCTCTTCAGCGTCTTCCACAAGCTCAACCTGGAGGATGCCAAGAACTATGTCCAAGAGGTGAGTGCAGTCTTTTTTCAGAAAGTGTGTTCAGCTCCAAACTTTTTTTTTACAAGGTCTTCAGGTGAGAGAGAACTAGTCAAGCCAAGAGCAATGCAAACATTGTTTCTGATCTCCCAAAAAAACAGGAACTCCAACCACTTTGTCTGACACCAATCAACCAATAGGCCCTAGCAAACCTAGGGAGACGGGTCAACCATGCCATTTGGGAAACGTTAATCATTATGCTCTTGGTCAGACCAAGTCTCGAAGAGATTTGAAAGTCAATTATAATCAGGCTACGAGAGAAGTGATCCATACATTTTATTTGTAGAAAAGCCTCTAGTGTGATTCTTGTATGTGATTCTTCTATCTGTCATGCTAACCCACTAAAATAAAATACAACAATCACACTCAGAAGTGAGTGGATACACATACTGTACATACAGGCTCAGGCAACATTGAACTAACTTTACCTGAAGAAGGTCGGATGACCGAAACGTATTAAAGTTTGTTGGTGGAATGGACAGTGTGCAGGATTTCTTTGCACTTGACTGACAACCCTGCTGGGATAACATCCTACGCACCTGCCCAACTACAGAGGTGTGCAAAAGCGGCTTTGTTGAACATTGAACTCATCACCTTCAGTTTGTGAAGATAACATTCATGTCAAAGTGTATTATATTCTATTTACATTTCAGCAGGTATATTGGCTGAACAAACAATGATTTTGAAACTTAGCCCTTGTACATTTGCTGTTACCAGAATGGCAGAGACCATGTCAAAATATGTTAAAGACTCTGTTTAACCTAATGTCATAGTAGTGTATGACTACGGCAGTTAAGTCTTTTCAATTACTAGTACAACATTCCACTGGCAGAGTGGTGAGCATTATATTTGTACACAAGAAAGAACGAAAGTGCAGTCATTTAAAGATACTGTAATCACATTGTTGAATAGCTAATAAAATAATAACTCCCTCTTTGGTGTGCAGGGTGAGCGCAGGGGCTCTCTGGCATTCGTCCGCAGCGCTGAAGAAGACGACGCCCAAGTCAACTTCAAGAAGAAGTTTGGCGCCGACATGGATGACATGCCAGACATCACCGTGGACGCGGACTACAACAACCAAGTGCCCATGTCCTCAATCATGTGAGTAGTATACACACCAGGGGTACATTTCTCAAAAGAGAAGTTGTTAGCCTGTTAGCAACTTCGGTAGTTGCCAATGGGAAAATGCATTGAAAACAACAAAGTAGCCAATGTAGAAAGCAACTTTGGTTTCGAGAAATGCACCCCAGGAGAGCCAACATAACCACTGTGGTGCCTAGGGACACATTATAACTCCATGGGCCCCTGGGCCAGACAACAAGAAAAGCCCCCCTCCATGACATTGTGAGGTTCAAAATGATTTGGGTGTTTACTGAAGATGTTAGAGGGGGTTCGGCTGTTGTGGAGCGTTCTGGGTTTTCTCCCATGAGAAATGTTACAAAGAAGGCAGTTAAAAATGCAATTTTAACACAATGTCAGAATTAATTATCAGAAATAAGTAAATGTTTTACCTTGTACGGAGGCTAGGACTTCAGGGCCCCTGGACCTGGGTCTGGTAGGGCCGTGCAGCAATCTGTCATTGGGGCTGCTTAAGGGTTGCCAAAAATAGGGGCGCCTCATTCGTGTGGGGGGTTTGGGGGTCTTACCCCATTAAATTGTGTATGTCTTAGATGCAATTTCCTTTCATTTTAAACAAATTTTGTCCCGTTTCAGCTCAATACGGAACCGTACTTTTGTTTCTGAATATGGGACGATTCCGTACTTCAAGGGACAGTTGGCAACCCTATGCTGCTTGCTAACGGAAGCGCATCCAACATCAACACCACCACCACTGCATGGACCATTAGAGAGTCCATAGCTGGGGGTACCCTGATAGCAATATTATTACTTCAAACTATTTCACTTTGTACTCGGAGTTAAAACGGGCGTGAAGGTTGACCTTAACAGTGTGCTGCAGGAACGTGTTGTCAAACTAAATTTGATTAAGTCCAGTTGTACAAAGTGGTATACATGGGTTCTACATTTTAGTTTTCTCCCGACTGCGCGAAACTAGCTGCGCACAACTCAGCCTCTGATTGTTGGAAACCACTGTCGGTCAAAAAATAAGCTCACATGGTTGGCTGCCAGTGTCTTGCACCTCCTCAAAACATTGTGTTTACAAACACGGCAAACCCATGTATTTGTGAGACACTTGTTGATCAATCTTCTGAGAACTGCCTGTCCATGGGCAGTGATGGGCAAAATGGAATCATTAGTTGCAATCTAGGGCCACCTACAGTATTCAAAAACGGACCTTGCTTTACCTATCCAATTCAACCAGGTGATCATTCAACCAGCCAATCACCTGGCTGAATCAGACATGTAAAATCAAATCATTGGAATATGCGGAATGGAATATGTGACACTGGAAGGATCTTGGTGAAACAGACTATCATTGTCGTTATTGCTGGCACAACAAGCCCTTAAGAGACAATTCAATTTCCATATTTGGGGTTAATTCCATTTTTCAAGTTTAGGCTACAATTTGCACAGACAGATAGAACACTTTTTCTTCATTGTTTTAGTTTAGTTACTTGACGCAGAAAAGTGGTGATCTTTGACTCCATATTGTAATTTGTGAAAGAACCTGAGAGAAATGCAGCTTGCCCTTGTGTGCCTTATGGACAGGGCCGGATTAACACACAGGCTAGATATGGCTGCAGCCTAGGGGCCCCCATCAGCCAGGGGGCCCCTGATTGGTCATAAGTGAAAAATTGCAATTATGGCAAGATGCAATACTGAAAAATTCATGTCATGTTAAGTAGAGTTAGTATGTTATCCATAATTCCTAGCTCGTAATTATGACACTGTCTATGTAAATTTGTCATAAAAATTTGGTATCCAGGGGGCCCTACAGCCACCTGTAGCCTAGGGGCCCCAGGTCATCTTAATCCAGCCCTGCTTATGAGGTTTGTCTCTTTCAGACATGACACGGTGCCATCGGTGTCTCTGAACATCTACGAGCAGGACACCCAGGGCCAGAGGGAGAGTGAAGCCTTCAACGCCCACCACTTACTGCAGGAGCATCTCTACAGGAGCAGAAAACATGTACGTTTTTAGCATTCGACTTCTTTTTATCCACCATGAGCAAAACCAATGGAAAGGGACAATAGTCATTATCCAGAGAATAACGCAATAAACAAACCAAACATTGACATTCAACATGACCCCCCGCCCCCCCCACACACACACACACACACTCATACACACACCATCTTGTCTCTTTTTTCTTGTTTAGTATCCCCCTTTCTTTTTCTTTTCATTCATTCATTCATTCATTCATTCATTCATTCATTCATTCATTCATTCATTCATTCATTCATTCATTCATTCATTCATTCATTCATTCATTCATTCATTTTTAACCAAAAGCAGAAATAATGCAAGTGAGCAGTATTCATAGGATTGAGAATAGCAATCTACTGTATTTTACATACAGTTCAAATATGTATGCTTTTAAAATGTGAACTTAATAGTTGACTTCCTGCATGGCTTAAGTATACCATCTGCTGCAGCCAACACCTCAGCAGAAAAAATATACGGTTTGAACATTGTACTAGTCAAGAAGAGCAGAGTAGATATTTTATTGATCTGGAAGGAAATGTAAACTAACGCAAAGGGTCAGTATCCATGGTAATGAGAGTAATAGTATATAGGCACAAAACATATGTTTTTCTAGGATTCTGCCATCAGGTGTCCTTTTCACTTTTGCCCTTTTTTCATTCATTCATTCATGCATTAATTAATTAATTCATTCATTCATTCATTCATTCATTCATTCATTCATTCATTCAGTCATTCAGTCATTCAGTCATTTATTCATCCTTCCATCCATCATCCATCCATCCATCCATCCATCCATCCATCCATTCATATCTGTATTTCTCTGCACTCCTACCAGCATCGCCACAAGTACAGCAGGAGCAACTTCACGATCAACCAGAGCGAGGGGGAGGTGCAGGAGATCTTCCAGAGGACCATGCGCAGCCGGCTGGACTCCTTCAAGTCGGCTAAGATGGGCGCCGCGCCCGCCAAGAGGATCACCAAGCACCCTCCCAAGCAAAAGGTCAGAGGTCACCACCAGACACTTATCCCAAATAATCTTCTATTAGAGAAAGATCATTCAAACTTCGCCCACCCAAAGCAAAGGAGTGTGCTCAAGTTTGGTCTCTTACTGTAAGGGGGCGTTGTCCCCTGCTTCTTCTTCACTTTCTGTGGTGTTTGGTTGCGGCATGCACAAGATGTGCCTAACCTAAGGTCTCTTGAAGGGACGTTCACCTGCCGTCACATGGATCAAGGAAAAGAACGGGCTTGATGTATCTTACTCTAATACAAGATTCTTTGCTTAAGCATTTGACACACAGAAATGGCATGAAATATTCATTAAAAAACAATGCGTTTCACATTTCAAGTTTCGTATTACGTCTGTATTTAAGACGACTTGTAAGCTAGTAATTTGGTCTATTTGCAGATGGCCAATGGAAAACACATAGATGCAAACCAAAGCTACCCTTACGGGGATGAAGGTGAGTGTGTTGTTCTACTATTTACAGCAGGGATGTCAAACTCAGGCACAGACAGGAGCCAAATCTGGCCCACTGAGTCATTATTCGGCCCGCGTGATAATTTCAAATGTGTATTACAGTTAGCCCACATACAGTACACCATTAATGCATACATATAGCGTAACAAAACTTGAGCATGGAATTTGACATGCCACAGGATGTGTAGACACATTTCAACTACCACATATGATGGGAAAGAGTGTATGTGAAATGTAACTATGAGTATTAAGTGCATGCACGCTCAATTTTAACAGAACATTTAAAAAAATATATAGGGGCCTATTGAGTTCGGCCCTCAACTTTGTTCCAGATTTTGATTTTGAACACTGATTTACAGGAATCATCAATAAGAGCATGCTCAAAGCATCGCAAATAAAGAAAAAAAGAATGTTCTGCCATAACACACCAGTGTTTTTGTCTAACAATTCAAAGTGTGTTCACGACTTTCATTTTGCTTTTTCCGGTGCAGACTTTGAGTTCTCTGCGTCATCCGAAGGAGACAGTGCATCTGGAGGAGGAGAGGGGGCCACGGCAGCTCCATACAACTTCAGGAGCGTATACACAGCTGGAGGTACAGCAGAGACCTGTAAATCCCATACGTGTGTGTGGTTTGTGGTTTACGATTGACGACGGCTGTTTATTGGCAGTGGTGTAGTCTACGTAGAACGCGGGTATACGGAGTAAACCCACTTCTAAATTTCAGGGATTTCAGTATACCCACTTAAAATTGATTGATCCTTTATTTTGAATAGCACAAATATATACAGTATACCCACTTCAAAAAATGCTCAAATATACAGTATACCCACCATGAAAAAGTAGACTACACCACTGTTTATTGGGCGTTACGACTTACGAATGTCTATCATTTGGCATACGTAGTCATAGCCAATCGGCTCAGTTGTATCTATTCAAACAAACAGCAGTTATTGCCATTCCACGCCTCCCTGCTCTCTGATGGGAGAGAGACAGGGACCATGATCTGGTACCCTCGCTGAGTGTAGACTCCATGCTGTCTTTCAGATCGGAATGATTGTTCAAAGCAGCATGGGATTTCCCAAGCTAGGAATTAATACATACATACGGTATTTTGAAGAAGGGAACCTTCATCAATTCATGTATTTTTAAAAAAAGGTAGTGTAAAAGGCAGTTCTGCCCAGTTATAAAAGGGCAATTCAAACACATTCACAGTTACTTGAGGTACCTGCACTCAAAGAGACGTCCTGTAAGTGTGTAATGCATATATAAAGTGTCAAATGAATCAATGTTTGCACTGTACGTGTGTCATTTTGATTTGGTTGTAACTAAATCAACTTTTTTCATCACCAGGCAAAATGGCCAAACACACACTCAATAATGGGTCAAAGTGGCTAGTAAGTTGGTGTTTTCTACCAGCCAAACTGCAATGTCAACAGCATTTGGCAGGTTGGCTGGTGTTAATTTAGAGCCCTGGTTGTAAGTCTAGTTCATAAAGAATTGACAATAAAGTTGACTGACTTCGATGATTCCTCTGCTCCTTCCTCAGCTGGTATCGAGAACCCCGCCTTCATGCCCGAGATGGACACGCCCCCTCCGATGCGCAACCCTCCCTGGTTGGACCAGGCGGCGACGGACGCCAGTGGCGTGGCGCCTTCCCAGAGTGCTCAGCGGCGGCTGCCCTGGACGCCCAGCAACCTCCGCCGCCTGGCTCCGCTGCGCGTCAGCACGCGCTCCAACGACTCCTTCGCCATGGCCGACGTGCTGGCCGTGCAGGAGGACCCCGAGGACAGCAGCAGCCCCCCTCGGCCTCGCCAGGACGGGACCAACATGTAGGGGGGCTCCCTCCACCACCACCACCACCCCGCCACACCAGCTCTCCAGGACAGGACAGGACAGGGCAGGGCCAACATGTAGGCAAAAGTGTCAAAAGCCCCAATTCAGAAGTAAAAACCCTGCCACAGTCCCCTCCCAAGTAAGCCGACTTCACAGAGTAACTAGGGGGGGTGTTAACCTTTCTTGGCAGGGCAGTGAAGAATGGCCCGGGAGAGAGTGGGGCACAGATGAGGTAGGGTCGGGAAATGACCCTGGCTGCATTCGAACTTGGGCTGTTTGCCCACTTATGGCATGGTGCAGTATGATGCATAAGCACTGTCCACCATATCACCCCCCTGGCCTACCTGTCTCGAATAGTCATTATGAACTGATTCATAGCTGGTTGGATCAAATTTGTGGCAGTGTTTTTACTATTCTGCACCCGGGATTGACATCTCTGTATGTGGGTGTGCCCTTTGCCCTGCCTACAGTAAATACAGTCATGGAGATCTCCCCAGTAGCATTTACCACAGATGCCCTCCAAAGGCAAAGTGCAGTAACTATGTACATATTTTGTGAAAATTGAATTTATACTGAAAATGGTCTTCTTAACACCTCCTTTATTTTGTGACAACGCCTTATGATCCAAATGTGTCCCGTTTTAGAGATATTGCTATGTCAAATTGACAGTAACTACAATATCCAACCTAATACCAACATTTTTAAAACCTTTTTTTTTAGTTACTGCACTTTGCTTTTGTAGGGCAGACAGGACCTCAGTGATATTGAGTACAACCTCAGGGAGGATTCTGTATAACTAAATCCTGAAGAGTTTAGTGGTATCCCCTTACTCTTTCCTAGTCATTCTCCCCAGCCTACCACTGCCTCAATCCTTTGGTGGCTAATCCAGATAGTGAGGCCGCTGTCTGGCTGGGTAGTTTGATTGGACATCAATCAAAATTATGCAATAATTACTCGAGTAGAGCCGTTCAATGTCAATGCAGTTGCCACGGTGTAGCCCAATCTAGAGCAAATAAATGTCTGCTTTCAGGCTTGATGGCTGAATCAAGATCTAAGCTTATTTAATGTCTTGTTAAACAAGTCAACCATTAAGCTATCCAAGACAAATTCACCTCTTCATTCCCTTTTCTGTCTGATCCACCTTGAAGGAAAAATGTGAAAATGTATCATGCACTGAACTGTATTATGTAATATGTCAAAATGTGAGATGACCAAGTGAGCCATGTTCTTCTGTCCTCGAAAGTGTATAAGACCTACTTCTGAGTATCTTTTTCATAAAAGTGCATTTTCACCTGTAAATAGCATTGTTGCAGTGTTGCAGTGTTAGCACTAATATTTATTCGGGCACATCAAGCATAAATACAGTACATTTTTATGTTGATATTTATTTGAGTTGCTGAAATCAATTTAGCCTACTTCAGACTGGGCAAGGATCTTTTGGTTTCACTATAATCCATGCATTGTGGTTGATATTTGAACAAATGTGATTATTATTACTTAAATCTTTCCCTCCATCTTTCAATTTGCCTTTTGTTACAAAATCTACTGTAAATTGTTGTAAAATAAATATTTATTCACAAACAAATCGATCCATTTTTGCGCAGGTGAAAACGTGGTGTCAACAACAGGGCGGTGTGATTAAGGATGAATGGACCTGCCAGGTGTCAAAGTGTCACGCCAAACTGCTAATACACACCCTATGATGATACGTTTGCCCTTGAATACAAAGTAGTAAAGTGTATGCCATATAAATCCAGTCAAAGTAAATAATGGGCCCTTGGCGGCGGGCTGCATTATTTTGCGCTCAAACGCTCATTTCTCATTGGGTTCGGACATGGTGGCGTAGTGGTTAGCGCGTCTGTTCACCATGCAGGCGACCCGGGTTCGAGTTGTTGATATTTGATCAGATGTGATCTTCACTACTGAATGCCCCCCCCTCTTCCAATTTTCCTTTTGTTGCAAAATTTTGCGTAAATTGTTGTAAAATAAATATTTATTCATACAACTAGGCTATGTAACACTTTTGTCCATCAGTGTGTTGGAGGATTATCGTCATGTCAGGTGAGTACGCAATGTCAAAACAAGGATGTGTGAGAGAAGTAATGGACCTTACAGCTCCAGGTGCTCTCCAAAAGCGCTCCAAAGCCAGCGCCCCATTTGCAAAGCTATGACGCACGGCACAATTGATACGGGTCATAGTTATATTAAATATATATGTTAAACAAAAGTGTATGTTGGCCAATATATCCTATGCAGTGGAAGTATATAACGGCAGAGAGAGTAGAGAGATATACTTAAAGCATCTCTGATCACGGGCTGCATTATTTTGCACTCACATGCGCAAGCGGTCTAAAGCTCTCCAAAAGCGCTCCAAAGCCAGTGCCCCATTTGGAAAGCTATGACGCACGGCTCAATTGATAGGGGTCATAGCTATATTAAGTGTATGTTAAGAAAAGTGTATGTTAGCCTATCCTATGCAGTGGAAGTAAATAATGGGCCCGTAGCGGGCTGCATTATTTTGCGCTCAAACGCGTTCCAAGCCAGCAGAAAAGCATATATATATATATATTTTAAAGGCACTCTTATCTTATATTTAGTCTGTTATTTGTCTTATAACGTGTATCTATCTTAAGTTGTTTCTTTGTTTAATAAATCTGATTGGCGGTGTATTCTGCCTAGGCGATGTAAAAAATCAGACACCCTGAAACCTCGCAGTAGAGTCAAGGGTGGATGCCTCGAGATCAGCGTCACTGCATCATGATGCAGTGAGCCGCGCAGTTAACGTAGTGAAGCCCCCCCCATCACGCAGGTACTCTGGGGCACCTCCCCAAAATTGTGTCTCGACGCAGGGAGCGACGGCGTGAAAGGGCGAAAATAGGTCTCTGATTGGTCCTCTCGACCAGCCTGCTCTGTCCTCGTGTCGAGAACAAGCGCTACTTCCTTGTTCTAACCTTCGTCGGTCTACGGACTGTGAGCTCTTCATTAAATAAGTTGCCCGTGCTTTGTTGTTTGATTTATTTACACGAACCAACGACAACACATGCGCTTGCAAGTTACGACGCTGAAGTTATTTGGACAGTTGAACAGTGGTTCCGAGGTCGAGGAAACATTCCGCTTCGTCCTCGACAAATGAGCCACTTCTTTGTTCCAAACTACTACTGTGGCTGCCAGTGCGATCAAACATGCACGTGATATAAAGATTTAATGTTTCATTTTCATTCTCGTCGAGTCTGTGATGCTAAAAAACAACCGACACGTCTAGTTTACTCTTTGTATTGAAGGCAGTTTCAGCGTGGAATGACATCGCGCAGACCGTGCTTCAAAACAGGGCATAAACAAGAATTAACTGCATCATGGCTGCGTCAAGCTCACTCTGTGGCACAAGTAGGAAGCATAACTGAGCCTTGTCCCACAGTAAAGTGTCGCTAATGTAAACGTTGACAAAGACATGCGCATACGGTGAATGAATTAATGGCCTATGAATGAAATAAAATCTACTTTTAACCTTTCAAGCCATTTACAGTAGACTACCTCTTCACATGTACCCAGTCTTCTCTACAAGGTGTCCAAAATGCATACACATTTATTTTAAATAAGACCTGCACAATGAAAGCATAGACAGAAAATTCCAATTTCTTGGGATTTGCCTCAGAATTGGTCCATAAGAATCACATCATAAGAATAACATCATAAGAAATGCAAAATAAATAAATAAATAAATAAACATAAATCAAAATTCTGTTAAGGTTTTTGAGATATAAAATGCATCATATATGATGCGTCAGGCTTTAAAGGTTTGACCATGCCAATTAAATGACCATTGAAAAATGATTTTTAATGCATTTAAAACTCAGAAAAAGTTGTCAGACAATTTAATCTGAGGATTATTGGTTCGGGTTGTTGATATTTGATCAGATGTGATCATCACTACTGAATACCCCCCCCCCCTTCCAATTTTCCTTTTGTTACAACATTTTGCGTAAATTGTTGTAAAATAAATATTTATTCATACAACTAGGCTATGTAACATTTTTGTCCATCAGTGTGTTGGAGGATTATCATCATGTCAGGTGAGTACGCAATGTCAAAACAAGGATGTGTGAGAGAAGTAATGGACCTCGGCCTTACAGCTCCAGGTGTCAAAGTGCCACACCAAATTGATAATAGACACCCTATGATGACTATGATAATTTTGCCCTTAAATACGAAGTAGCAAAGTGCTTGTGTTTGTTAATATATGCAATGACGGCAAATTATAGGCTCGCCAGTGGCGGACTGCATTATTTTGCACTCACATGCGCAAGCGGTCTAAAGCTCTCCAAAAGCGCTCCAAAGCCAGCGCCCCATTTGCAAAGCTATGACGCACGGCACAATTGATACGGGTCATAGTTATATTAAATATATGTTAACAAAAGTGCATGTTTGGCCGATATATCCTATGCAGTGGAAGTATATAACGACAGAGAGAGTAGAGAGATATACTTAAAGAATCTCTGATCACGGGCTGCATTATTTTGCACTCACATGCGCAAGCGGTCTAAAGCTCTCCAAAACCGCTCCAAAGCCAGCGCCCCATTTGGAAAGCTATGACGCACGGCACAATTGATAGGGGTCATAGTTATAGTGTATGTTAAGAAAAGTGTATGTTAGCCTATCCTATGCAGTGGAAGTAAATAATGGGCCCGTAACGGGCTGCATTATTTTGCGCTCAAACGCGTTCCAAGCCAGCAGGCCATTTGGAACGCTATGACGCACGGCACAATTGATAGGTGTCATGGTTAAATAACCCATGGAACTTTTCTCATTGGGTTCGGATACGGTGGCGTAGTGGTTAGCGCGTCTGTTCACCACGCAGGCGACCCGGGTTCGAGTCCCGCAAGACCCAGACCCGGGCGCAGCATGGGGCAGTGCCGAAGAGAGGACGCACGGCGAGTAGAACAGATGATACGTAGGGACAACGTCACACAGGACCGTCGATATAGACAGCAAGCAAGTTGAGTCAGCAGGCAGGGCAGCACGTCAATCAACGTTGAGGACAATGCCATCGATGGATCACGTTCAATATCAATATGTGCTAGTATATGCACCATTAATCTACAGTGCTAGTATACGCACGGCACTGCTAATCAGACAGCACGCTCAACCCCGCCACTGTGGCTGAACCTTTTGTATTTTCAGACTGGACAAAAAATAAAATAAATAAAAAAGCACACATAGCCTATATTATTTTAAAAGCACTCTTATGTTATATTTAGTCTGTTAATTATAACATTTGTCTTATAACGTGTATCTATCTTAAGTTTTTTCTTTGTTTAATAAATCTGATTGGCGGTGTATACTGACTAGGCGATGTAAAAAATCAGACACCCTGAAACCTCGAAGTGTCAGTCCCACAGTAAAGTGTCGCTAATGTAAACGTTGACAAAGACATGCGCATACGGTGAATGAATGAATGAATAGCCTATGAATGAAAAACATCTACTTTTAACCTTTCAAGCCATTTACAGTAGACTACTTCACATGTACTCTTCACATGTACCCAGTCTTCTCTACAAGGTGTCCAAAATGCATAAACATTTTAAATAAGACCTGCACCATGAAAGCATAGACAGAAAATTCAAATTTCTTGGGATTTGCCTCAGTATTGGTCCATCATAAGAAATGTAAAAAAAATAAGCATAAATCAAAACTCTGTTAAGGTTTTGAGATATAAAATGCATCATATATGATGCGTCAGGCTTTAAAGGTTTGACCATGCCAATTAAATGACCATTGAAAAAGGACTTTTAATGCATTTAAAACTCAGAAAAAGTTACTCAGAATAAGACAATTTAATTTGAGGATTATATTTAAATATTCAGTAAGATCCTTTTTAGGCTGTCCTTGTTTTAGCGGGACCATATTTCATACATCAACTGCCGTTCCCCTTTCACAGCATTGCAACCACCCAAAAATGCCCCCTGCCAGAACCCTCACATAGCACATGGATTTTAATCTAATGATATGAAAACCGGGACATTCCACCATTTCATTCCACCATACACCGGGACGACCAGGACACGCTCTAAAATCAGGACATGTACCAGGAAATACGGACGTTTGGTCACCCTATGAACACGTTAACCAAATTGGGTACCTTGGGAACAAGCAAACTGTAGTGGTGGTATGCTTCGTTTCATTAATTTCAAATTTCTTTATTGGAGGATAGCCTCTTGAGATAAAAATCTCGTTTTCGAGAGGGTCCTCGAAAGTCACTCATTAGTGACCTACGACCTACTTTATCCCCTACCCCCCATCATGTGAATGTGTACACTTGTATGTCCATGGGGTCAGAGAGAGAGAGAGAGAGAGAGGGGGGTGTGTTCTGATACACTCATGATAAGCAGGCACAGGTGTTAAAAGGTAAATAAGGAGTTATCCCCTTCCCCTATTAAGCAGGACCATTATCCGAGAGTTGGATTGAACATCAGACGGTTGCAGGTTCAATCCCCACCCTTAGTAATCCCTTCCTCCCTCCATAGCTGATGTGCCCTTGAGCAAGACACATGACCACACATTGGGCAAGGGACTGTAATCAATTCTCTGAAATATCCGAGTTGCTTTGAATAAAAGCGTCAGCTAAGTGTAAAGAACTGTAGGCCTAATGCTATCCCCTTTCCACATCAGGTTGCAAAGTAAATGTATAGGACCATATTTCATACATGAACTGCCGTTCCCCTTTCACAGCATTACAACCACCCAAAAACGCCCCCCTGCCAGAACCCTCACATAGCACATGGATTTTAATCTAATGCTATGAAAACCGGGACATTCCACCGTTTCACAAAAAAATACACACTCATGATAAGCAGGCACAGGTGTTAAAGGTAAATAAGGAGTTATCCCCTTCCCCTATTAAGCAGGACCATTATCCGAGAGTTGGATTGAACATCAGACGGTTGCAGGTTCAATCCCCACCCTTAGTCAACCCACAGGAGGGAGAGAGAGAGAGAGAGAGAGAGAGAGAGAGAGAGAGAGAGAGAGAGAGAGAAAACAAGACACACAGAGAGAAAGCATGAGAGATCGAGAGTGCAATATAGAACATCATCCACGTGAAGAGAAGTTCATTTAAAACAAGAGAAAACACAGGAAGCAGTTTTTGTTTACATATATATTTTAATTAAAATAACAATTAAATAGGACAACCAAATAAAAGGCTCAAGGAAAGACCTAAGTCAGATAAGTGTTAAGACAAAAACAACAACAACAAAACAATCTTTACATATATATTTTTTTCTAAAATAGGACATTTTGTTTTTTGTTTTTCATGATCAGGCAGGCGATTTCAGCGCATCATACTGTGATCAAAAGCAGTATTTAACCGTTATTATCTCGCTTTTATTTTATTTTACTTATTAATGAATTCGTTATTATGCAGCAACCAACAGTCAGCTCAGGTGCAGGGTTTTGGAGATGTCTGAAGTACTTCCTAAACATGCAGTCCATGATTCTCAAACATGAAAAGATTGCTTGGATGTCTGACCTTTCAGGGGGAAAAAAAACAGCCAATCAAATTTCTCGATCCACCCCTCAAAACTCCTTAAGCACCATGTTCATTGGCTGAAACCGCTTGTTTCTCCATTGTCACACAGGGCTGTGTACCGATTCGGTGCGTACGTAACACAGCATACAGACAAACATATCTGCGAGGGGAAAAGAGTGTTGAATTTGCTAGTAGAATAAATTAGATTAGAATGACAGACTGCATATTTAAGATGGGCGGATGCCAGTGTGGCACACTCATACACAGACTCTGTTTGTTGTAAAGATCAGCAGAGTGTTAATGTACACTAGACTCACAACTCGGCCTCGTTGCAGCAAAACTAACCGTTCTAAAAATGCAATGTTCTCCACGGACACATGGAATCCACTGTCTGAGGCCACAGAGAAGAATCTGACTGGCAGAAGCCAAGCTGTGTGTGCTGAGCCACACGGGTGCCCGCTCTGCCTACAAGCATGGTTGGTCCTGACACCTTGACGATGATCCGCACATCCCGTGTTCTTGGCATATAAAGAGGTACACCACTCTCTCCGTTTCTCAGATACTCACATACACACGCACGCACATACATACTATACAGAATATCATATATATCAATATATACTCATCCATGTAGACAAGGCTCGTTATGCCCCCTTTAAACAGTTTTTTCTTGAGTAAAAGCATTTTTTTTCTTGGATTAATAGTTATACTTTTGTGTTTCAGCACCATCAGGAAAGGCACATTCTACTTAACTACTCACTTTCAGGATAAATCCTTCTCCTCCCTCCTCTCTCTCAATTTCAGATGAGAATTTAAAAAAAGGACAGAGGAGAAAGGACTCTAAGCAGGAAATTATGTCAGAGGCACAGAAGGGCAAAGGATGTCACTGGCTGCCATGGCAACGGCATCAAAGACACATTCTAGAATCTTAGAGAAACTAGGCTGCGCAGGCATGCAGATGGAATACCAAAATGGAGGACAACTCGACGGCTATTTAGCCTAGCAAACTAGATTACCCTTAACAACAGGTTGGTCTAGCACTGCACCAATGGAGCTGATCCAAAAGGACACAAAATATGTGCTTCAAACACAGCACTGTGTGTGCATCTGGTTTGCATCTGTGTAGCGAGTCATTGGTAAGGACTTAGAAAGTTCAAAACACTACATTGACCCTTGACGACACTGTGACCCTTCACGGTGGGCCAAACTCTAAATCTGTGACAAAGTCGTGGACTGACCTCAATATTTATCCATATTTTTTCAATTTCACAAACTCATTCTAATATGGTAGTTCAAATGTGGTTGCACATATTCTGTTGTATACGAGTGCGAGATGTTACACCAGCCTGGGCCAACTCATATTCCTTTGACTCATCAAATCTCGTGTTCAATAATGTTACAATATATTAGTGGTGTATGCGACCACCTGTAATAAACATTTTAAATGATCTCGCGGGGCAAATAAACTGAACTTCAGCTTGGCCAACGGTGCAGTGCCAGAGTATTCATCTGATGTTGCAGTCTGGCTTGCCTGGCTGCAGATGTTAATCTACATGTCCTCAGCTGATTTCAACATGCCAATCAGTGACCTAAAAAGACAATACATTCATGTCTTGTCTGAAATTATCTCAAGACACCAAGAGGCAATTAGTGCATGTTTCTTTTCATTCTTTCTTTTTTTTTGCAATTAAGAGACTGACACGAGTGGTGTGACTAGTCTCGGTCTGAAAGATAACACTGACATAATTTCCATGCTATTTTCATCTCCAGGTTTCTCAAGTCTTTTCACGTTAAAAGCTTTTTTTCTGTAGCGTTCCTTTTTTCTTTACTTTTGGAAATGGAGCATTATTACATAAAAACAAAAAAGAGAACAAAACAAAGACGAAAAAAAAGGTAAAAAACAAAATGACAGGAAGGAGAAAGGGAAGCATACAGGAGATGGGGGAGGGGAAGAGGGGAGCTAGCTGAACCCCAAACCGTCAACACCATCGTCCCCCTCCCCTCCCCCAGAAAACACCATTTCCCACAAGTCCTCACAAACGACATCACTTCCACACAAACCAAAAGACTACACACGACTATGCGTCAACAGTCTATTGCATTACTTAAAACTTGATTATTATTAGTCTCTATTATTATTGTCTTATATTAATATCATTATCGTCAATATTGATTTCATTAATTCTGATCTAACGTCATCCATATCATTTTTTGTTGTTAGCAAAAATAAGTGGTGTGCATTACATAATTTCATTCTTCTTCTTTTAAATATAGAAATATAATTGCACTCTGAGTGAAAAAGATTCTGAGGAGACCAGGTTACATCACAGCTAGAGGGAGGGGTCAATACATGCCCCGCCCACACATTAGACAGTATCCCGCCCCTTCACATACAACGCCCCACCTACTGGGCTCCAAAGGCCATTTTCCCTGGCAACAAGAGTGGATAGTAAAGAGAAAGATTGAGTGAGAGATAGAAAGAGTGAGAAAGAGAGAAGGAAAGCGTACAAGACAACACGAGAGTTCCTGACCCTCCGTAGGGCGGTTTCTGAAGTCTCACAGATAGACAAGAGCCAAAGGACAACCCCATTCCCCATGCCATGTAATATAATATGGACTAGCTCGACGCTAGCAGCTAACCCTAGGTGGTAGCTATTGACGACAATGCGACGGCGGGCACTCGACGGGCCGAGTAAACACTCCTTTCAAGTAAAAAGTCGGGTGCTGGTAACGCGTTGGCTTCTGCTCATTGAGGTGAGTTAGGGGGGTTAGGGTTGGTGGGACAACAGGCCATACATACATATGCCACTTTCCATGCCACCCTGAACACACAGGCACATACTGCCCCCACCAGGCCAGGAGGGAAATAACAATCTCCATAAACTCAAACGCAGACCCGGCAGTCGTTAAGACCCTGACACGCACGCTAAACCCAGGATTCCTGGCGTCTCTGAAGACTTTCTTCTTCTTTTTCTTAAAAAAAGGTCCCTCTGAACACAGTACCGCACATCTTAGCACCTTGAGTGTGTGTTGCATCACAAACACACACACATTTTTTAATATATATACGCACACATGTACACATATCTTAAGTGCAGTTGCATTTTTTTCATACTTTGTTTTTTGTTTGTTTTCTTTGTATAACAGTTGCACTTCATCTTGTTTTTCGCATGAGCAGAGTACTCTTGTGAGAGTACATCACTATGAAAAGGTTTAGCAGCTAGTTTGGTACTCTGGCTAATGGACAGGCTAGTCTATTGAAGGACATGCTACTGCACCACAATCTCGCACATAAAAAGGCAGTGAGAGACACACAAACAAACACGTGGGGGAGGGGTGGTGGTGGGACATGTTTCGGAAAGTTCTAGAGACACTTTACAGCTTGGAGAGACATTCTTGGAGAAATCTCTCCGCCCCCCCCCCACCCTTTCCATCCCCCCGTATACAGGTGACATGACTGGAGTGCTGAAACCGTAGCCCACTCGTCTCTCAACTAGATTCCCATCCAGCACCAAATCAAATCCCGCCACTCCACTCCACTCCACTCAAATCCACACCCTGCCACTTCGCTTAGTCTACCCTCCACCCTCTCCGACAGGCACAATGGTTTGGTCCCAGCACAACACCGCTGAAGTGACAGAGGCATTGGTTGTAGTCTGCTTAGGGGATGCTAAGCAGAGGCAGAAATGCAGACAGAGAGGGAGAGAGAGAGAGAGAGAGAGAGAGAGAGAGAGAGAGAGAGAGAGAGAGAGAGAGAGAGAGAGAGTGAGAGAGAGAGAGAGAATGCCCATTTGAGAAAACATGACACTTTTTAAATGCCGAAGCCACCTCTGAAATATGAAGGCGTGCTTTTTTTAAAACAGTGCAAGAGAATGAGCCCCTTCTGTGAGAACAGCGAGAGGGGATTTGGGGTTACTTGCACGTGGGACCACTTCCCTTCAGAAAGACTCACGATACCTTCAGCTTTTCGAAAGCTTACTCCATGCTTCACTTTCTTTTTCCATAGAAATTCAGTTTGAATAAACTTGAAAATAATATTTCAACATCCCGCCATTTCTTTCTATTTTTTAAACTCTGTTCATAGTACTTTTTGATGGTATATGAAACATCTTTCAACGCCGGGCTCCATATATGTATAAATAAATATATATCCACAAATCTTTCAAATTTCATATATATATATAATCTATTTCCTTTCCTCCACCATCGACAGGCACTTGGTCTTCTCTCTGTAAATACGACTCAACAAGATACTGTATCTGCTCCGATAGCACGTTCCTACTTGCCATTGGTTCAACAGTTCAATGGTTCGACAGTAAGTTCTCTTCTTCTGTTCCGAGCACAAAGTGAAAGCAAAAAAAGTACACCCTTGCACCTCGGACAACAACCGAAAAATCTCAAGAGCAACACAGATAATGCTGCAAAGTTGCTCCATTGGCAAATTAAAAATATGAAACGCACAAACTTTTCTCTGCGTTTCTGTGAGTTTAGTGGCTGCGATATCATGACACTCATAACGATATCAGATCCCAAGGCAAATAGAGAGCACCATATTATACAGTCATCCAGCCATCGAGCCATTCTCTCAGGCCTTACTGAAACATATTTACTTTCCTGACATGCAACGAGTCATTCTCTCCTCAGCGTGTGTATAGGGGAGGTTGGGCTGAGTCGGGGGGATCTACTGACTTAATCTATTCCCTTTGGAGACACTGCCACTGTTGTTTCGGGAACAACAGCAAAATTGCATAAGCCAATCACGTGAAGCCACCCTTGCCTGGATCCACTGGACCAACCAATCAGAGAGTGTGACTGGAGGGAGGGGAGATCCAGGGGGTGGGTGGCTTATTGCACTATATAAAGGAACCCTGCATGAGGGAGGAGGGTGGTTTAAGTGTTTGTTGGCATTATAGCTTCTCTTCAGACCAATTTACAACACCACTACAGACCCAGTTGCAACATACATGCACGCACACGCACACAAAGTTAGGGACCAAACATTTTTGCAGTTTGAGGTTTCGAGGAAGCTGAAAGCCAAGATTCTCCCACACCCCAAGTGGTTTTGCTTACTAGGCGAATGACGTTCACACCATAGGAAACTGCTGGTGAGCAGTCTCCACATGGCCCAGTATAAACATGGCCCAGTATAAAGCTTGAGTACCATCTCAAAAGGCTCAGTTGCCCTCACAAGGCTGGGGTTTGGCATCAGACTCTCAGGCTTACAGTGTGGGTTAGGGATGCAAATTCTCCATTAATCATTAATCATTAGTTGATTGCCTAATCGATCGACTTACGATTCATTGATAAGCAGCGTTTTTCCCCTGAAATCTCATCTTTAAAAAATAAAAAAAACCTATCAAATCTAAAAATTGAAATTAAAAAGTGAGAAATTCTATTTAAATTCCTTAATCCAAAGGTGATTTAAATATTCCCACTATTCAGAACCCTAATCACACATACTCTTCACATGCCCATTTCACCTGGGTCTCTTGTCAGTTGAATTGGCGATTAATTGTGATTAATGTTTTTTTAATCAACACATTCATTGATTAAAGTTGATTAATCGTTTGCATCCCTAGTGTGGGTATGTGTATGTTTGTGTGTGCGTGCGTGTGGTCTGTCTGTCTGTGTGTGTGTGTGTCTGTGTGTGTGTGTGTGTGTGTGTGTGTGTGTGTGTGTGTGTGTGTGTGTGTGTGTGTGTGTGTGTGTGTGTGTGTGTGTGTGTGTGTTTGTGAGTGAATGTTTTGTGTGTGTGTGTGTTTGAATGTTTTGTGTCTGTGGGTGTTCTGCTGAAGGTTGACATTAGCCAATGGGGTCTCACGTCACAAATGCTGACCAAACGAGACACTGTTTGTACTCTTGCCCTCATCATGTCATTATCTCACATGTTCATCTTAAATTGAAAAATAATAGATTCAAACTAAATAAAAGACTCAGCCCAGGGGCCACATTATGCCAGGCATTTTGAAAAATCGGCAGCCAAAACACAGATAAAATAACCCCCCCCTAGAAAACAGTTTGCTTACAGCATGCAATGGGGATATAGGTACTAAAAGTGACAGCCATGCACTGCCGGATGTCATGATTTGAAACTTTGAGAGTGTCCTTGACGGAAAAAGAGAGGTTGCCAGGGAATGGTGTGTAAATGTGATTACAAAACAGTTCTCACGTCAGTACTGAAGTGAAACACATGTTGCGACTGTGGTACAGACAAGGGAGAGAGTGTGGGGGAGGCTGCACAGAGAACAGACACCTCGTACGACGCTCAATAAAAGCTTAAGCACAATCAACACCACCCGTCACTCAGCACCCACCGTTACTGACGGTACATACCTCCTTCCCCAAACTCAACACGCACGCGTCTTATTCACTCAAGGACACTCAACAACTCACAAAAAATGCAAAATAAAAATTAAAATGAAATGAAATACATTTTTTTGCCATCAGTCCCAGACAGACAGGAGGAAAGAAGCACCCCGACTCGGTAGGAATAGAGCAGAGGGGGGGGTCTGGTTGGGTCTCTGCATAAGACCACACAGAGAGTGGGTGTGTGTGTGAGAGCAAGAGAAGGAGAGGAAGAGGGGAGGAGAGGGAGAGAGAAAGAGAGAGAGGGAGAGAGAAAGGGAGACGGGTGTATGGAGGGCGGCTGAGAACTGGCTGCTTTCTCTATTGCATAAACAGTGCAGTGCTCTCCCTTGCCAAAAAAAGAAAGAAAGAAAAACAAAAAAGAGAGAAAAGCGTTGCTGCTGGGTTGCACTGTGTAGGGCTGCAGGCCCGCCATCCTGCCATTGGTCAGACTCTTACTCAGGTAACAAGGTTTTGGTGCGGAGGTTGTCACCTGATGCTGCGCGGTGTGTCGGATGGCCAGGGGGGAGGAGAGGGGGGAGAAGAGGGGGTGGGTGAGGTGGGGGTGTTGAGGGAGGAGTAGACGGTGAGGTCAGATGTTGGAGGTAATGGGTCAGGTGGGGTGGTGGCAGAGGAAGTGGAGGTGGAGGAGTAGGAGGAGGAGGTGGTGGAGGAGTAGGAGGAGGAGGTGGTGGTGGAGGAGTAGGAGGAGGAGGTGTGGGGGCACTCAGGCGAAGTACATGGTCCGTAGCGTGTCGTGGTGGATCTGCACGGCTTTGGCCAGGGCCTGAGGGTCTCGGCCGTTACTCTGACCTGATACATGGCTGCCCTCCGCACTGTAGAGAGAGAGAGAGAGAGAGAGAGAGAGAGAGAGAGAGAGAGAGAGAGAGAGAGAGAGAGAGAGAGAGAGAGAGAGAGAGAGAGAGAGCAAAGTAAAGACATAGTGTATTAAAACAAAAATAACAACAGAACACGAGAAGAGCGATGGACCATCCAAGCCAAATGTGAGCAAAAATCCAGCACAAACATCCCTTTTGAAAAAGACGACACATGTATAGATGGGCAAATAATTAAAAATTCCTTCCAAAATTGACAACACATTCATACATCCATCTACTGCAGCCAGCCCTCCAGCTCACATGTTATGCGTGTGTGTGCGTGTGTGTGTGTGTGTGTGTGTGTGTGTGTGTGTGTGTGTGTGTGTGTGTGTGTGTGTGTGTGTGTGTGTGTGTGTGTGTGTGTGTGTGTGTGTTTTGGGCTCACCTGTCCACCTCCTTGTCCACCAGGCGTGGAAGGCCACCAGAGGAGCTTAGCAGGTGCGTGCGTGCGTGCGTGCGTGCGTGTGTGTGCGCGCGTGTGCTCACCTGTCGTGCTCCTTGTCCAACAGATGGTATTGGATGCAGAAGGCCACCAGGTGAACGTGTGTGTGTGTGTGTGTGTGTGTGTGTGTGTGTGTGTGTGTGTGTGTGTGTGTGTGTGTGTGTGTGTGTGTGTGTGTGTGTGTGTGTGTGTGTGTGCGCGCGTGTCCTCACCTGTCGTGCTCCTTGTCCACCAGGTGGTATCGGGCGCGGAAGGCCACCAGGTGAGCGTAGTAGGCGGGCGCGGGGATGGAGACTGAGCGCGTGCAGCGCACGTAGGTGTGGCACAGCTGGTAGGTCAGCAGCTGGAACTCATCCGCCGTGAAGCAGTTGTCGTCCCACAGCACGTGGTAATGCGAGGGCCGACTGGTACCCTGAGGGGGGTAGAGAGAGAGAGACAGTAAGTGGGGTGGTGTGTGTGTGTGTATGTGTGTGTGTGTGTGTGTGTGTGTGTGTGTGTGTGTGTGTGTGTGTGTGTGTGTGTGTGTGTGTGTGTGTGTGTGTGTGTGTGTGTGTGTGGTGTGTTGGACAGTGTTAGTATGTGACAGTATGTGAAGCAGTTATTGTCCCACAACACGTGGTAATGCGAGGCCGACTGGTACCCTGAACAGGGAAGAGAGAGACAGTAAGTGGTGTGTGTGTGTGTGTGTGTGTGTGTGTGTGTGTGTGTGTGTGTGTGTGTGTGTGTGTGTGTGTGTGTGTGTGTGTGTGTGTGTGTGTGTGTGTGTGTGTGTGTGTGTGTGTGTGTGTGTTTATGATGTGTTGGACAGTGTCTATGTGAAGCTGTTGTCATCCCACAGCATCCCCCCCCCCCCATACATAATTGTAATGTTATGCAGTATCACATAAAATATGACATGTTTTGTAAAGAAGTCCAAGAAATTACATTTGCAATACACAATTAAGTTGTACTTTTCAGGGGACCTAGTGAAGGTGGGGTCAATGGGCGAGTCAACGGGTGGGTCGATCCTAGGAGCGCCTCCTGGTGTTGGGTGGTGGTAGTGATGGGAGGGCGGGAGACAGGATTGAGTGTGTTGGATAGTGGTAGTGGGAATGCATGGGGATGAGAGATGGGAAGTGTGTGTGTGTGTGTGTGTGTGTGTTGGATTGCTACATGTGGACTAGTTTATCCATAGCATATGGTAGTGGGAGGGCGGACTGGTACCCTGTGTGCATGAGTGTGGGTGAGCAATCAAAAAACAAGCAGGATACTAAAGCACTCTTCAAATAATCCTTCATCGGGGCAAGAAGTGGATCAAGCAGGTTGTAGCTTGTGTGCGTGTCACGCGTGTATGTGCAGGATGTTTGGAGTACTAACAACATCGTCTTCTCTACCTTTGACGTGTGTTCTAGTACATGCATGCAGGTGTGCGTGTGTGTGTGTGTGTGTGTGTGTGTGTGTGTGTGTGTGTGTGTGTGTGTGTGTGTGTGTGTGTGTGTGTGTGTGTGTGTGTGTGTGTGTGTGTGTTTATACCTGTATTCCGGCATGGCTGCAGAGGTAAAAGTCAAATTCGTAGGGGTGTGTGATGTCCGTGTCCACAGTGGTACCAGCAGGAATATTGCCACTCCGGCCCACCTGTCATGGAGAAAAGCCTTTGTTCACTTTTCAGCCGCCATCAGTGGACTATGGCTGTAATTGGAAAATCAGTCCAGGAGTAGTGAATAGAATGAGTCCCCCATGATTGGTTGAAATTTGCAGTAAAATGATTTTACTTTTTTTTTTACTTTTTACTACCTGTTGTACTGCATTTACTATAACTGGCCCATGGATCAATTGTGCTTTTGGGGTGCTAACGTCAGGTAGTGCAACCACAGTGAATGCTAAGCAATTGGTAATTTATGCACTGGAATGAATTATGCTTCTTAGGTAATCCACTAAAACAACAACAACAACAAAAAATGTAATCCATACAACTTTTGCATTCGCTGTGACGTCTGCTACTTCTAAAACATCATTGATTCCCATACAGTTGACTTGTTCCGTCACATTGTGTGACGTAGCAGAGGACAACTGCATGTGGTTTCCATGCAGCACAGTGCAACAGAATGATCTCTTCTTACTCAAAGAAAGACCCTGGCCCCTCTCGTCTTACCCTCTCGTTGCGGTCTGCGCAGAAGAGGCGCGTGTGGTGGCGTTTCTGCACCACGATGTAGGTGATGCCCGGCTGGTACTCCTTCTCCAGGCTGATGCACGCCTCGCGGATGGCCAGCAGCTCGTAGTACAGCACCTGCACATCAACACCACACAGCCATCAGACCACGCCAGCAGAGACAAGTGGCATCATATGGAATAGGGATATCGGCTGTGTCTCAAATGGCACACTTGTGTACTTCAGGCGAGATATCGGCTATGTCTCAAATTGCGCACTTGTGTACTTCAGGCACTCTCTTTCAGTGCGTAGGGCGTCCAAGCTGAAAATACAGTGCACGGAAAGTCCAAACCTTCTATTGACAATAAAAGCACTAAAGACCTCAGTGCATTGTGTGTGCACTATGCACTACATGTCAGTGCACTGACAAGTCTGAGACACAGCAACTGTACATCGATATGTCAGCAGTTGCGTAGTAAAGTTTTTTCAGAACCTACATATGGTCACGTCACAATCACCAGAGTCAGACCAGACTGATACACGCATGACATTGGCCTTGTAGCACAGAGCCTTGGCAAGGACTGTACAGTAGAGGGCAGTAGAGAGAGGCAGGAAGCAGCCGGAAACTAGTGCCATGCCATGGCCTTCTTTTAGCCAATGTCTAAACAGAACACCGATAACTTAAAGTGTGAGCAGCTTAGGATGTGATTTATAAATTACAATTATAATAATAAAATACTTCTAACTTATTAATACACTCTACATATGAAAACAATATGCTACCACTACTACTAATACATACATAATATGTATAAGGTAATATAAATACTACTATTTATTTTATACTAATATAACAATATTATTCATATTTTATCATAACTACTTGGCACATTTCCTTATTGAAAATAAGACCTGAGCCGAGTGGGGCAGAGATGTTTGGACTGTGGAGTCCAAGCGCACCTGTCGGAACTGTCCCTCGGACACGCCGTCTCGGTAGAAGATGATGCGCGTGGGCTTGTAGCGCGTGGACTTGTAGAACTGGATGAGCAGCTCGCGCACCATGGAGGACAGGTCCTGGATGATCTCCTGGCGAGGCCGCTGCACGCGCACCGTGGCACAGTAGCGGCTCGGGTGGGCATCCATACTACCCACCACCTGGAAGGAAAGGGGGCAGGAGAAGAGGAAGGGGCCGCTTAGAATTCATATCTAGGTATTTTTTAAATGATCTTAATATAAACAAATAAATGTGCACAAAATTAAGAGAAGTATCTCCAAGTTCTTCAAAAGGTGGGCAACCATACAGCCCGTCAGCTGGAAAAATTGCCAGTCAAGGATAAGATGCAGCTTATGGTATATATATTTTTTCATAAAACAAAAGTTCATATATTCTCAGAAGCGGGGTGTTTACATGTAATGGAATGAAGGAAAAAACAAAATGTTGAAAAAAAATTTTTCAAGACATTCTATGAAACCACATGTGGATTAAACAATGGTGGATTAAAGTCGACATACTGCAGCAATAGAGGGTTTCTTGCCGTCTCCTGCTGGAGGGTGAGTGACATCGGCACCCAGGAAGATGACTGGCTGCTGAAACACTGTGGGCCTGAGAGAGAGGACACAGGGCAATACAACAGGCTTGTCATTGGTGATGTGTTGGCTCACCCAGGCAGAAGGATCTTTGTCAGATTGATTGTTTGCAATACAATAGCACAAACTATTTACAACAGTAACCTGTGATGCGAGATATGGACTGGTCTTAGTCATTCAAGTTGTCATTTCCATATTTAAGTTTAAGTTATTCCATAGTCTGACTTGAGCCTTAGAAGAACAACTGACATGGTGGACACATCAATATTGGCTTACCGTTGATGGGGGACCAGGATGTTGTTGATGCCACCCAGTTTGACGTTGATCTTGAGGCAGAGGTTGGAGAGGGTCTGAGGACTCGTCTTCACCACGTTCTTCACCTGGACGCACTGGGTGGCCATGCCCAGCAGCGTGTCTCCCACACGCTTCACCTCCGCTGGATGGGTCAGACAGACATACATCGAAATATAAGTAAGGGATAATTGACGACACGGTGTGCGTATAACAGAAAAATAATGCACACCTAGGTGGTGATGCCGTTACACCTCGGTGTGCATTATTTTGCAACAGATTCACTTTGCTGGGGATCCATGGCTGGTGTTTCCAGATGCGCCATGCGACATGTGTCAATTCAGCGCGTAATGCTTTGCAACTTTCTTTCCGTAACTTATGAACGAACCTTGGCGCATTAAGACACTAGAGTTATGCGGTCAGAAAAGTGACCTAATAGTGGGACTACTTTATAGATGTGCATCTATAGACAGTTAATCAACACCCCATTTAGCGCGTCACAATGGGAGATTCCAGACTGCCGTGGTATAAACACAAATAAACAACTAAGCAACAACATAATGTAACGTATACATTGTATCGTCGACTCATTCAAGGCGAAGGCCAATGCATGTGGCCAGGACAGCCATGTAGTAGCACGATGGCTAAATTCAGTGGATTAGCGTAAAGTAGCACGATGGCGGATTCAGCGGATCGTAATGCTCCATCTTCTGCTAAACTTGTCCTAAACTTGTGCTAAACTTGCTCAACAGACAGAGCCTTGTGACCATCACCCCCTATGGTGCGATGTTAGACCAGCCCACCAGGCAAAAAATATGACGTCAATGACGTTTAAGTAGTAGCACACGTCAGGGTGGTACAACAACAGATAATGCCACTATTTTATGGATCAAACATTTTGCTTTTGTTTTTAGTGAATTATCTAAAAAGAAGCATAAGCATTGCAGTACATTAATTACTAATTAATTTATGGCCATTAGCTGTGGTTGTACCATCTGACGTCTGAGCCCAAAATAAACCCCTGATTGAGCAGTGTATGTACCATAGATGGGGGTCTTGTTTGACTAAACATGACAATAAAAGGTGTGTGTCCTGACCTTACCGTAGACTAGGGATGTTAACCGGTGGCCGTTTAACCGGTAGTTGACCGGATCAACACTAAACGGTAAAAAAAAAATCTCTGCCGGTTAAGTGCCACCACAGCTTTTCTCCCCAAAACAAAACCCTTGTTCCTCCACAAGTAGGCAAGTGAACAATGATTGGGGAAATATATAATACGAAGGGCAAAAGCAAACATTGTGTGACAGGAGCCCAACCATTCTAACATGGGGCATAAGTTGTTTGACGGGCAGAGAAAGGCGCGCGACAGGACAGGGTATCATAAATGGCAGTTAAAGAATTTTCGGTTAACCAGTTAACCACCGGTTAATGAGGCTCGGTAGTCGGTTTAAATTTTTTTGACATTTTCTCCATCCCTACCGTAGACGGGGGTCTTGCCGGGCAGGATGACGATGATGAGCTGCAGGCCGGCGTAGGTGTTCTTCAGGTGACGGAACATGGGCTCCACGCTGTCCGCCCCCTGCGCGTACTTGCAGAAGCACGGCTGACCCTGGATGGGCATGCCCGCGTCCTTGGAGATCTTACGTAGCTGGTCGGTAAAGCTTCTGTACATGGGAAGGAGAGAAAGACAGTCTTTGAAGCCACATGTGTGTGTGAACGTGTGTGCGTCTGCATGTGTGTGCAACATCTGCAGAGAAAAGATTCTTTGAAGCTGTGTGTGATTGTGTCTTTATGTTAGTACAGGGGTGTCGTACAGGGGGGGTTAAGTGTGACTGAGTCACCATCAGGGCCCCATGTATATAGGGGGGCCACACACAGTCCGATCTATGAAGCTATATGGCTGTGGGGGTCCATTGGAGCTGATTGTACATAGGGCCCACAATTTTCTGCTACGTCCCTGTGTCTGTGCATCTGTATGAATTACACAAATATAATATTTGGTGGTACCACCATCCATGGACCTCCTTGAGGCCTACTTTGGTGATATACGTGTCTACGTGTGTACGTGCATTCTTACTCAATCTGTGTGTGTGTGTGTGTGTGTGTGTCCTTACTTGAGTATCTCCTCTCTGCATTGTCTCTGGGTGGCGAAGCAGGCGATGGCCCACATCTTGATCTCCACTCCGGTGTGGAACTGCTTCCCCCTCATGTCCCACACGCCGTGACTGGGCGTGGCCACTGTGCGGTTCTAGAATCAATGACATCACAAAGCAAAACATGGAATCTGCTTTAGCGCCCTACGCTACACTCAAAAATTAGCCTGGGAACTCCCATACTGCCTTTAGTTCTACACAATCGTTTCGATCTGAAAGACAGTATGGCGAGGATGACTCATAACGTACAAGATCATGGGATCTGTGTCATAATGGCCAAGCATTCCGACCTTAACAGTTTCTCTGCCCAATCAGAGAGCAGGGCAGTGTGTCATAATAGCCAAGTATTCCGGCTCCATACGGAATTACAATAGGCAACTCCCCAGACCTAATCTCACTTGTGATTAGGTCTGGTGTTAACCAGGCAACTCAAAAATCACATCACGCACGCAAATTCAACTATACACATACCGGTATACACACATTCTCACACACACATTCTCACACACATTCTCACACACATTCTCACACACACACACACACACACACACACACACACACACACACACACACACACACACACACACACACACACACACACACACACACACACACACACACACACACACGCACACGCACACGCACACACACACACACGCGCGCGCACACGCGCACACAATAAACAGTATGACTAAAATAATGCTGCAGACAAAATCAAATATACAGTTCAACGAATACTATTCAAATAACAGATCAATGGCATAATTATAAGTAGAAACATTACCAATGGAAAAATAGATATACACACATAAAACACAATAATTATTCTAATCAACTCTCAGTCACACAAATGCTTAAACACATGTTAGGGGTTAAGTGTAATGTGACAAAACAAAACCACTCAAATAAAATCACTCAAAGCAACACTACACAATAAATACCTCATAACCACTACAGAGGTCAACACATCATATGTGGGTCAAAGACGTCCAACATGAAATTGTCCTTCAGTGCTAACGGATACTTTTGCTTACTGTAACTGTGAAAAACATGATTTTCAATTTTTTTTAATGAAAGTCAAGCCAAAAAAATATATCTATATATATATTTTTTTTGCATTTACAGTAAGCAAAAGTATTTGTTACACTGAAGGACAATTTCATGTTAGACGACTTTGACCCTTGTATGTATGAACTACAGCACAGCAGACTAACGCTAATCAAATGTGTTACAAAACATTCTAGGGTTAATGGACATGAAAGCATAATGAACGCTCTGTGCTGTGATGTGTATTGCAAACAGAGAGACAGACATGGTAACATAAACTGCTGATTATCAATTACACTCAAAAGAAAATCAACACGGTCACAGCAAACGCACATACAGACAAGACAGATGGAGAGAGAGAGAGAAAAGTCCAACTATAAAATGCAGACGCACATGCTGATGTAATGTGGGCTCAAGACCAAGAGAGAGACGAACAAAAAAGTGATGAGAGAGTGAGAGAAATGAGTGAGAGCAAGAGCGTATGTGTACGTGTGAGGTCAGAGAGAGAGAGAGAGAAAGAGAGAAAGAGAGAAAGAGAGAGAGAGAGAAAGAGAGAAAGAAAGAAAGAAAGAAAGAAAGAAAGAAGATAGAGATAGAGATAGAGATAGAGAGATAGAGATAGAGATAGAGATAGAGATAGAGATAGAGATAGAGATAGAGAGAGAGAGAGAGAGAGAGATAGAGATAGAGATAGAGATAGAGAGAGGAAGAGGGAGCAACCAGGAGATCTTGTATAATCTTGTATAAAAAAAAGGTAAATCAATGTTCACTCTCTTTCTCCATCAGGGCGAGACAGACAGACAGACAAGAGCACAGCAAGCGGGTGCGAGGCGAGCGGCGTGATTGAATAAGGGGGAGGTACCATAAAGTGCTCAGAGCTCACCCTGCCACCATACTGCAGCATGGGGGCGGGCAGGACGCGGCCCGTCACCTCCGCCATCTCGTCACGCACGCGGAACTGGAACTCCTGCACAAAGGGGTCCGCCTCGTAGTTGGCGCTACGCACCTGAGAGGGCGGGTGGGGGGAGATGGATAGAGAGATGGAGAGAGAGAGAGGGAGCGGGGGTGGAGGAGGAGGTGAGAGACATTCAAATTTAGAGGTGGGGAGGTGAGAGAGAGAGAGGGGGGGGAGAAAGGGAGAGAGAGAGAGAGAGAGAGAGAGAGAGGGAGAGAGAGGGGGAGAGAGAGAGAGAGAAAGAGAAAGAGAGAGAGAGAGCGTCAAATGAATATGAATACAGACACCTGGTTGAACATATTCAACTGGTTGAGAATATGAAAAGACTGACATAAAACAATCAATGCTTCATTTAGTATATTTAATCTTGTTTTTATTTGTTTTAACAAAGGCTATTTTTTTGCACATCAAGACAATCTTTTTCAGAGCGTACCCAAAGGGAATGAATTGGTGTGCGTGCCACCACACCACTGCAGCTTGCAGCACTGCCATGACAGCACTGGGAGAGGGCTGTCGGTGTTGATCAGGAATGAAATTCTCTTGCAATATACAGCCATCAGATACGCTTGCCCAGGCAACACTGGGATATTTCATGGCACACTAGTGTTCCAGTGTTTAGAGGTAGGGTGCGCACATCCACAGGTAGTTGTCCAGGTGCCAGACAAAAGGTAGTAGGTAGTGTGATGAAGCGGTCTGCACCAGGGCTTAACACTAACACACGCCAGGTAGCCAAATGCGGGTGAAAGTTGGCGTTGGCTAGTAGATACCGAAGGTTCACTAGCCATTTTGGCGGGTCCGTTACTATTCTGAATGATGAGGCACCGCATTTTGTAGTTTTTTTCCACGGACCGTCTTTGCTACAAAAGCAATACAATGCGATTTCGCGAGCCTACAATACCCATGAAGCACCTGTGTCACGTGTCACCTGTGTGTCATGCACGCCAAGAATCTGATAGAGCTACTAGTCTTGCGAAGAGGAGTGGCTGCGATCTACCGGCATATCAGCGTTGCGTTTGGAAATGTCACTGAAAACCTTATCGTGAAAATAAAGTAGCGAAGTTCATCTCAACTGACCTGTTTTGCGATCTGTCACTAGTACAATACTTAGTAGTAGTGGACATTAAAATGACCAAGGCGAGAGGAAAACACGCCAGGCTGTCTTTTGAAAGTCTCGAGACTAAAGCGCAGTGATAAGACAAGGACACATGCGACATTAATAATGTTCGGTTTAAATTATTTTCTGATTTGCCTGTATGTCTTCATACCTTAATATTCCTCCATGTTTCTTGTGCTGTTGTTCCCGACTGTCAAACCGGGCTTAAACAACGCACAGTGTAGCCTTCCAGACTGCAAAGCATGTCCCTTGCCCGTTTCGCCCGGCGTCCGTTTGCATTTCAAACAACTCAATATTAAACGAAATGAAAGGAAGTCGTAGCCCCTTCTGTAGTCACCGCATCTGTGTGCGCTTTTTAGAGGATACTATAAGAAAATATTCCAGAAGAGGTGTTATTCCACATCCATGACCGAGGACAGGCGAACTTGGCAATGACTTTTGCTATCTACTTGGCGCATCAATTTGGACGGCGACCTCCACAGATTGGCGCATATGATATGAAGAAAGAGCCTTTCAGATCAAAGACGGAAATATTTTGCTCTCGTGTAGCTTACATTTGTGCCCTTCCAAAACACTGTGCTGGGTGTTTGCATGGTCAATATAGGCTATGCCATTCCTCAGATCAGTAAATCTGTTCTTTCCATAGCCTGCATGCATGGACCAGTTAATAGGCCTAACAATTCTAATTATTAAGCACTATATTATATTATATTATATTATATTATATTATATTATATTATATTATATTATATTATATTATATTATATTATATTATATTGTGTTATATTATGTTATATTAGCCTACATTACATTATTACAGCCTATTATATAATTCATTAAAGCTGCTATGATGGTTAAGAAAAGTATGGCTAGTGAAAAGGCCCAATGGCTAGTGAGTCAGGAAAACCACTAGCCACAATGGCTGGTAAGCGAAAAAGTTAGTGTCGAGCACTGGTCTGCACACTGTGTATTAACTCCAAAAATACTTTATTTCATTTTAACATACGGCAACGTTTCGATCCAACAGAGGGATCTTCCTCAGTTTGGAGTTAATACACAGTGTGCAGACCGCTTCATCACAATACGCTAGTGTTCCAGGGCACAGTGGTTGAAAAGCACTGCTCTACCCCATCCTCCATGACTGATGTGCCCTGAGCATGGTAGGCTACTGTGTCCCCTGACACTTCTCCCTCGGCGAGGCATAATAAATGCAATTTATAAATGCAAATAAATGAAGACTATCTCCAAGATCTCTTCTGAGAGGGTTTCCAGGCAAAACAAAACCAACTCTACTCATCTGTAATCCTGGGCACTGACTTGCACTACACTTAACGGGTCCTTCACTACTTTTATATTATTGTTCTCGATCTGTTCTTCATTATTTGTATACTGCTGTACTCTGTATTGACCCCCCACTCTGTACTTGCTTGAATGTCATCTTTGGAAGTTGCTCGGTTAAAAGCGTCTGCTAAATGTAATGTAATAATTTCATTGTTCACTGTGTGCTGTGGTGTGCAATGTGAAGTTCAAGTAACATCCTCCAGCCACCAGGGGGGGACCTACTCACCAGCCTGCTGATCTCCTCCTGTCTGTCGGGGGCAGAGCGAGCCGTGGCTTTGATCATGGTAGATGTTTGGTTGTCTGTCAGCTTCTTGATGCAGCGTTGACCTGCTACTATATTGCAGACCTGGACAGTGAACAGGAAGGATGGGGAGAAATAAGTGCATTTCATTAAAGAATTAAAAAAATAAATAAAAAGTCTTTCACCACCGTGACATCAGTGAAATTCAATTTTTGGAAAAACGTCTATCGCCTTCCATAGAAAACAGTGGGATGTGGAAAAAAGATAATTCTACATTCAATTTATCATTTTCATTTATCAACCAAGCAATGTTTGTTTGGAGTGAGTGGCAGAGGCCTTTCTGTCTCTGTAGACTGCATAAGCTCATCTGCAGTGATCATGACAATGAACCGATGGAGAGCTGGTTGGGACAGGGAGATGCGCTCCGTTTCGACAAGGAGCCTGGGTCTTTGGTAGCCTGGTCCTGACCATCCCATAATACTACCATTTCATTTCGTATTTATGGTCTGGCATTTGTTTGCTCTGAAGCGATTGCAAGAAGCAGGAAGTTTGCACTCAGTTATGGTTTGAAATTATTAATTGGACACCTCTCACCCAATTGCCGGCAGTTAGTCAACAACAACTTAGCGCAGACCAATGGCTCTGGCGCAGATGTGTACGTCATTGTCACAAGCGTCCTCCCCCTTTCGCCCCCACGTCGGGTGCTTATTTGCTTATTGGCTGTTTTCTGGGGGGGCGTTGCGATCAAAATCCTACTGCTCCAGGCACTCAACAGAGAAGCACGGCTTCTGACTCGTAGTGGAGCCAATCCTTTGGCGGAAGTACGTAGGATGGCTCGCGAGCCTGGGTCTTTGGCGCCGTAGAGGCCAGAGCACCACTATGGTACCTCCCACCCTGGAGGCCCTGGTCCGATTCTACTCTCCATTGCTACAGTAAGTTTTTCCTTTCAAAATCCGACAACCTTCTATGGCACCAGAGTAGCTGGGACTGCGAAATGTAATGTAATGTAATGCATTGTAATGTAATGTAATATAAAGTGAAGTACTGTATTTGATTAGTTATATTGTCATGTAATGTAATGGGTTGCCAATAAACTGACCTTTAGCGGCAGGTAGGTGTGCTAAATGTACTGTAATGAATTGTAATGTAATGCAATGTAATGTAATGTTATGTTATGTCATTTAATGTAATGGGTTGGTAGTAAACTGACCTCCAGCGGCAGGAAGGTGTGCTAAATGTAATGCACCGTCATGTAATGTAATGTAATGTAATGTAATGTAATGTAATGTAAAGTAATGCAATGTAATGAGTTGGTAGTAAACTGATCTACAGCGGCAGATAGGTGTGCTAAATGTACTGTAATGTAATGTAATGTAATGTCATGTAATGTAAAGTAATGAAATGGGTTGGTAGTAAACTGACCTCCAGGGGCAGGTAGGTGTGCTAAATGTACTGTAATGTAATGTATTGTAATGCAGTGTAATGTATTTTAATGTAATGTAATGGGTTGGTAGTAAACTGACCTCCAGAGGCAGGTAGGTGTGCTTCTGCTCCTGCCCCACCTGCAGGCAGGGCAGGTGGGGGTACTTGAGCTGCAGGTTGTACTTCTCTCTGAAGTACTGGGCTACCGTGCGCTCCACTGTCTGACCGTTCTCCAGCTGCAGCGGAAAGCTGTGGAGAAGCACAGGCATCATGAACAATCTCTTCACACATCCACAGTTGGTATGTTTTTGTAACTACCGTATTTGACTGAAAGGACTGGAGGTAACCATTTTTTAATTCAAATGTATTATTTCAAATGTATTATTTATACCTATGTAATCTTACCAATTTTTCTTTACCATTTCACTGAAGAAACAGGTGTATAATAAACAATCGGCTTTTTTTTTTTTACCATGAGTCAGTCAACAGCGTACAATGTACAGTCAAGGGAAAGGGATGCCACTAGTTGACCTACATTCTGATGCAGCAGAGTGCCAAACAACAATGGCCGCTCATACAGTAATTAAGTCTGTTTGCAAAATTGTTGCAAGCAACCATCTTCAAGTACGAGGAATCAAACCTCGTCGCCTGCCCAATGCAAAGGAGCGTGCTCAAGTTCGGACTCCTAAGGGGGTGTTATCCCCTCCTTCTTCTCTTTCTGTGGCGTTTGGTGGTGGCCTGCATAAGATGTGTGCCGCCTACCGCCATCTACAGCGCTAAGCGAACTCCATTTATTCTCAACCCGAATTCACCTAAGGGTCTCCTAGAGGGGCGTTCATCTGACGTCACATGGATCCTGAAAAGTACGGACTTAATTTATCTAACTCTACCAGAAAATGTTTTTTTTTTTTTTACCAGAACTTCCCAATACCCGACATTTGCATTTCAGCAAATAATACGAAAAAAATAAAAAACCTAAAAAAACAACTCAATGAACCGTCACAACTACAGTCAGCGAAGCAGATTAGACGGCGACCTCTTCCTGAACTCGAACCTCTAACCCCCTTGCCTGGTGCCTAGGCTAAGCCCCTCTTCCCCTCTTGACCCCCCGGGATGGGATGGGATGGGATGGGATGGGACACTCACGTTTGGTGGCTGGCGGGCCGGCGGGTCACGTTGCACACCCGGTACTTCCTCCTCATGGTGCCACAGTGCGTCACCTCCACTTTCAGACCTGTACGGCCAAAAGAAATAATGACAGAAAAATAATAAAATGACATGAAAACAAATAGCAATGACCAAAAAAGCGTCAGGTTGCCAACCTAAGGCATAGCACATTTCAAACAAGCCGCAAATTAACTGCTTCTGGCATGAAATACGCAGTACAAATGCAGTCTGTTGTTATTATGATATTATTATAATTACTACTAATAGTAACTGTAGTATTAGTATTGTTGTTATTTAATAGCCACCCAGGCATCAGCTGATAAAGCAATCGCTGTAACAGGTTCACGTAATGTAAGGACAGGCACAGACTCTTTGATGTCTCTCACTCACACACTCACACACTCACACACGCGCGCGCACACACACACACACACACGCACACGCGTCTGGTTAGGTTCACTGTCGTTCCAATCTGCTCCTAATCTGCTTAATCAAGAGAGCTGCAACCCCTTGCCTCCCCACACACACCTTTGATCTCTGATCTGTCTCTGACTCTTGAGTGAGTTTACAGACTGGTGATGAAGCACCTTGAGAGCAGAGCAGGGACATATAATCCCTCTGAAAACCCCTGTTGTCAAACATTAGCCCTGGCCGAGCAGAAACACTCTGGGCACGATATAAACACACCTTATTTGCTTTTGGGATTAATTAAGCTTCTCTACTCTACTATACGTGGGTGAACACATGCACAACTCACCCACCCATGCCACACACACGCACACGCACACACATGGCACACACACACACACGAAAAACAAACATACGCGCACATGTTTCTCTGAAGTATTTTCCGCATGTAAACACACACACAGGCGATTTACAATGATACAACCACTTAAAAAGTCATAATAGTTATGAACGTCCGCCAAAGACACACCCACACCACAAGAAACAAACATAATGAAGAGCTTTGTATATCCATCCACGAATATCCATTTTGGAACATTTTGGGAACTTGACATTTTTGTATTGGGCCTTCCATTGCAAAATGCATTGTATACAGGTTTAAAAGTATGTTCTCAAAATTGACTCCACGCACGCACGCACGCACGCACGCACACACTTTACGATGATACAACCACTCAAAAAGTCATCACAGTTATCAACGTCTGCTACAGACACACACACCACGATAAAACCAACACAAGCACACACACACACATCCACCAACCTTTGATCTCTTTGGTGAACTTGACTCTGTGCGAGTCTGTGAGGGGACGCGGCTGCTCGTCGATGTTGTGGATGTCCAGGACCTCGCACATGAACTGGATCACAGGCTGGGCCTTGTAGAAGGCAGTGGCAGACACTGCAAACACACACAAAAACACCAGAGGACACTCTCAATTAGTGAAAATAGTGGCAGGCAGACACATACACACTGCACACACACACTACACACACACACACACACCACACACACACACACACACACACACACACACTCACACACACAGAAAACATCACGTTAATTTATTCAAGTTAATAATAAAAACAGCGGTTATTGCTGTTCCAATTGCAAATCAAACATCTCATGTTCTTTTTTCAAAAATTTGTGAATCAAACATTTCATGTCCAAGTTTTTTTTCGACCACTTCTTCACGGGCTGTGAGTTTGATGGAGCGAAGCTTCTCTCTCTGTAGTTAACATTTTTCTACAATGTCCGTAAATGGCTAATACAAAAATCCATCCACACAACACCATGGTAAAACCTGGAGTGCGTTCCTTGACAACGTCATTGCTAACTAAGTGACAAACTTACTTGGTTGCAATGCAATTTCCCATTGGAAACCTAGTAAGTTGCTAACTGGTGAGCAACTACGTTCCGTGGGTCCACGGGTCCAGATTAGAGGTATTAGAAATAATGTGGACATCTGAAGTAGCAAAATCCTAGTGTCCTTAGTAACCAATTAACGGAACAGTGAACATCCACATGCTTGGCAGTCATGGGTAAGTGGTTAGGGCGTCAGACTTGTAGCTCAAAGGTTGCCGGTTCGACTCCCAACCCATCAGGTTGGTGGGGGGAGTAATTAACCAGCGCTCTCCCCCATGACTGAGGTACCCTGAGGATGGTACCGTCCTACCGCACTGCTCCCTTGGGGTGCCATTGAGGCCTGCCCCCTTGCACGGGTGAGGCATAAATGCAATTTTGTTGTGTGCAGTGTGCAGTGTTCACTTGTGTGCTGTGGAGTGCTGTGTCACAATGACAATGGGAGTTGGAGTTTCCCAATTGGGTTTTCACTTTCACTTGTCGTCATTCATCATAACTGCTCATCAATGACCAATGTGATGGTGATTCCCCGGGGGAACCAGAGGGCAGTGTTTTTAGGCCTTCTGTAGCCTTGTGCTCACCGTCGATGTTGAGCATCATCTTCCACATGGCAGGTCGTACGGACTGGTGGAAGCCGAACCACACCTCTCTACCGCCCCCCAGAGGGTGGTCGTAACCCTCGGGCGAGGAGAAGAAGGAGCGACCCACTGGCGTATACCTGACGGCAACAACATAGGGACAAAAAAGGTTTAAGACGCATTTTTAACAATATTCACTTACGATCGAACTCAATAACCTGATTAAATATGCTTCCTGATGAATATCAAGCCATTTAAAATGTGCATCAAATTGTTGCCATCATTGCCATCTAAAGGCCAAACGAGGTGACAGCACCATGCATGTATGGGCAATTTGCATGTGGTGGTGACATGGGGAATGTGCGCGTGTGTGTCTTCTTAAGACATGTATATTTGTATGTACAGTGTGTGTGTGTGTGTGTGTGTGTGTGTGTGTGTGTGTGTGTGTGTGTGTGTGTGTGTGTGTGTGTGTGTGTGTGTGTGTGTGTGTGTGTGTGTGCCTGTCTTGGGTGACGTGGTGCATACCACATTAACAATGCACTTTATACTGAGGAGTGTGTGTGTCCATGTCTGAGCTGTGTTTGTGTGTGATGTGTCTTATGTCACGGATGGCAGGTGTCTCAGCATCACATTGACTCTGTGCACTGGGTTGTTGGTGTGTGCCAGAGCATGGCAACCCGACCGAAGCCCGACGGGCCTGGTCGGAACCCGACGGGCCGGGCCGGGCTCGGACAAAAAAAATAGAATATCTGTCGGACTCGGGTCGGACTCGGGCTTGAAGCAAACAGACATTGTGAAAATTGTAAGCAACCAGAGGAAACGTTTCAGTTCATGCAAACGGCAGTTTTGTGATTAAAAAATAAATAATTGAATATGCATAAATGAAAATGTTGGTAGGCTACTCGTGCGAGTGATTATTATTGGCTGTATGCGCGCGCCAGTTACCAGTGGCGACATGGACGCTCACTCCCAGTCAGCCGAGTAGGGATGCCTAGTCAACTTGTTTTCTTAAAAGCGCCAAATCAACAGTTGTCAGCGGACGCGTGGTCTTTTGTTGTAGGCCTAGTGTAGCCTATGCCATGTTTTGGCATGCCGAGGCTGTCTTGAATGTTGAACATAAAATGACGAAGTTTGTCACTGCATTGTTCGCCAAGGATTACATTTCCAGCATGTGCTAGCAAGGAGCATAATATGGATAACTAAGAAGATGCACAAGCTACGTGGAGTAAGGTAGGAGAGGTTTCCTGTTACTACTTTGTCCGCTGTGACATATCATGTCCTTCACGTAGGTTCTTCTTAATTGTTGTCACTTTTACTGTACAGTTGTAACTATGCGCGTGCAACCTTTCCTGATTTTATATTGACCGCATGGACATCAGGGGAAATTACATTCTCTTGGGGGCCGAACAGGTTCTTCTGGGTTAAATTATAGCCCATCCTTCTTAACCACAAGGAGCAGCAGCTTCACAGGGCTCGCGGGGATTTATTTGCATTAACAGTAACGTAACAAATGCTTCGATAGCGTGCTGACTGCATCCAAAACGTATTCCCTAGTTTTCGCCTTTCTTATCCTCTCACGCCCCTCCCATGCATTTGGACACCGCACCCAATATCTCTGGTTTAGTCTAACCGAAGGAAACATAAGGTGCGCTGTCACATGTGTGTGTGTGTGTGTGTGTGTGTGTGTGTGTGTGTGTGTGTGTGTGTGTTTATACTTACTATGCGTGCGTAACTAAATTAGGCTACTGCAAATTGCCTCATCCTAACGTCTTTGCCTATCTTGGCTATTTATCACGTGCTATTTTGAGTATGGAGGAGCCCACATAGAAAATCTTGCTTGCGCACAGGTTCTGTTGTTATTACAGTGGTCTCGGGCTTCGGACGGGTTCGGACACAAACATTTTAAATAGTCTCGGGCTCGGGTCGGGGTCGATCACTTTTCTGTCGGCTGAGGGCCGGGCTCGGACAGAAAAATACGGCCCGAGCCACACTCTAGTGTGTGCGTGTTACATAATAGGTGGGTGCATGAGTGTCTGACGTCACGGATGGCAGGTGTCGCAGCACTACATCGACAGCGTGTTCTGGGTTGGTGTGCATGTCTCTTACGTCAAAGATGGCAGGTGTTGCGTGTACTGGGTCTAGTAGACGGCGTGCACAGGGTTGGTTGTGCATGTGCGCGCGTGTGTGTGTGCGTGTCTTACGTCATGGATAGCTGGAGTCTGAGGACCATGTCGACTGCGTGTACTGGGTTGGTTGTGTGTGCGTGTGTGTGTGTGTGTGTGTGTGTGTGTGTGTGTGTGTGTGTGTGTGTGTGTGTGTGTGTGTGTGTGTGTGTGTGTGTGTGTGTGTGTGTGTGTGTGTGTGTGTGTGTGTATGTATGTATGTATGTATGTACGTATGTACGTGTGTGTGTGTGAGTCTCTTACGTCATGGATGGCAGGTGTCTGAGCACCACGTCGACAGCGTGTACTGGGTTGGTGTTGATGGGCTTGTCCAGCTCCAGAGGTTCTGGCACCCCTCGACCCGTCAGGACCTCATGCAGAAGGTGCCAGCTGACCGGGGACACAAACTTGATGGACACCTTAAAGGGACGGTCCTTACCCCCCTCCCCCGGCAGAGTCACGTCCAGGTCCACCTGTCGACGAGCGCACACAACCAGGGGCAGAGTAAGTACGGTCAACATTTGTCATTATCAACATGCACTTTCGTCATTATTTTGTCATATTTTACATGCAATTCTGTTGCCAGTACCTCAAAAGACTTTGGTGTTTGGCATTCACAGTTACACATGATGGTGTCACAAATATACTGTGTTTTTAGCATCTTATAAAATAAATATCAGCCAGAACATGTTGCCAAAAATCTGTAGACCCCCCCAAGCTTCATGCTATTGCCTTTTAAATAAAGCTAGATTACAATTCAGTTTTAATTTGTTCATCCCTTATACACATTCTTGATTAGATGTCATTTTGTGATTTTAAAAAGCATTCTGCTCAAAAAATCAGTTGTTTATTGTTTAATCATTGTAATTAATCATCGTGATTTCAATTTTGACCCAAATAATCGAGGTTATCATTTGTTCCATAATTGTACGGCCCTAATTCCTTACTCCTGCGGATGCCACCGGGAGGGGGTTTGCGGTGTACAGGCTCCTCTTCCCATCGTACACAGGCCGTCGGTCCCCAAAGATGGTGACTTTGAAGTGCTCCACCATCGAGTCCACCACCTCCCTGTTCACACACACGCACGCAGACACAGACACGCACGCACACACGCGCGCGCAAGCATACACACACACACACACACACACACACACGCACACACACACACGCACACACACACACACACACACACACACACACACAGACACAGACACAGACACACACACACACACACACACAGACACACACGTTAGCATTGTCATTACACACCTGCTTCCGTCTAGCCAGCCAGTTTAATACGCTGACTACCTCATCGCATGTGCAACTCTTACACTTCTCCTAATTAGCAGCAATGCGTGTTCCCTCGACATGCGTGCGTGCGCGCGCGCGTGTGTGTGTGTGTGTGTGTGTGTGTGTGTGTGTGTGTGTGTGTGTGTGTGTGTGTGCACGCAAGCATTTGTCTACTCTATGCACAAGTTTGAAACGTGTGTGAGGTGGCAAAGTCTCTGGGGTGACTAGCTGAAGCTACTAGCTAATTACGTAGCTCCCTGGAGAAAGTTTGGGTGAGACAGACAGGGAAGACAAAGCAAGCACACAACGTACTATTTTCAAGACAAAAAAGAAATGCAATCCTGCAAAGGCCAGCAAACGGAAACGTTGAATAAAAACAAACCGGTCACTTGCTAAATACCTTGTGAACCTTTTTTTTTCTCCAACCCCATGAAAAGCAATACAATAAAAGAAGTGGCAAGCAGCTTGTTGTGGTGAGAATAAAGGATTTTTAAAAAGAGGAAAAGGGACTTTATCGTTATTTTAATAATGACAGAAGAGGAAGGCAGATATGCATTTTAACTAAGAAATTAAATGATGGAAAAAATGCCAGTCAGGCAGTGTGTAATGCTTGTGCGCATCTCTGGAGTGCTGTTGAGGGTGACTAGCCTGGTTATAAAGCTGCCTTCTTCCAATCAAATTATATTAAGAAAGTTCAACAGTTCCAAATTCCATGCACAGCTCCTAGGTGCTGGTAAACGCAGGAGTGTTCAATACTTAAAAAAAAAAAGAAGTCTACCGCACACTTTCTTGACCTTATGCTCATTTATTTAGAGCGAACAACGCATTTTGCCTCAGTGCGTCATCAGGCTCGCTCAGGTATTACCTGAGCTCTGTCAGGTGAGCTCTGTCAGCCACACATGACAGAGCTCAGGTAATACCGAAGGCGAAACACATTGTTCACTCTAATAAAACGAGCATAGTCAAGAAAGTGTGCGGTAGACTTCTTTCTTTTGATCTATTAAGAAAGTGTTTCCCAACAAACATTTGCTAGTCAAGGTGGTGGGGGGGTTAGCTGGTGGGGGGGTTAGCACTTTTACTGTATATGAACTATGATATGGCTGCCCCCCCCCTCTCACCAACAGCTTATGCAATTCCTGTGGAGCTACTTTAGAAACTGTATTTACAATAAAAAGCCTAATATTTTCAGGAGACCTAGTCTATGTGGGAAATGTTTGAAACGGCTGCCTTAACTATACGGTTCTGAAGAAAACCCTGAGATACCACCCATCCATCCATCCATCCCGATCAACTAAACACCCAGCCCTAGGTAGATGGAAGGGTCACACAACTTGCAGGTTGATGTGGTGTGTACATTTGTCAGGCTTGGTGTCCACCTCATAAAGTACAGTGTAGTAGAAGGGGCTTACCAAACTGGTCATGATTACCGTTAATATTTATTGAGGACCACCCATCACAGTTGACTAAACACCCAGGAGCCCTACTGTACGTGCCGGTTGAGGCTTGTCTTTGCAGCCATAGGTAGGGGGCTGCTACTAATGCTTGAGGACACTTGCCCTTGCCACCCTAGGTAGGGGACACACTACTGCTGGTTGACGAGTTGTGGACACTTGTGTCCTTCCAGCCCTCGGTAGGGGACACACAGCTGTGCTGGCCTGTTGACATGGTGTGGAAAAGTAGGTAGTACAATATGCTACTCTGAACTTGTGTTTTTTTTTCTCGCACACCTCTCAGCTGGCAGGTGTGTAGGAGATGGCCCATGGGTCACTCATCAGACAACTTGGAAAACATCTCCTGCACACTTGCTATAACACCTGATGAAGGTATAGGACCGAAACAAAAGAGGTTGGATTAATAAAGACGATTCAAAACCCGTCCACCCAATGCAAAAGAGTGTGCTCAAATTGGGTCTCCTAAGGGGGCGTTGTCTAGTTTTGAGGTGTTTGCACGAGACGTGCGCTACCGCCATCGACAGTGCTAAGGGGACTATTCTCAACCTCAGGACTCCGAAGGTCTCCTAACCGAAGGTCTCCTAAAGGGGCGTTCACCCGACATAAAGTGGATACCGGAAAATAACTAGAATGACGTATCTCTGTCTATAAGATCTCTTCCGAAACGTTGCGTATTAATGAAAACAGCAAAAGGGTCAGTGTGACAATATGCTACTACTCACCTGTTGACGCGGCGTGGGCACTTGTCAGGCTTGATGTCCACCTCGTAGAGGTAGACGTCCATCTTGGGGATCTCCACCTGGAAGCAGTTGGCCAGCAGGCGGATGGGCTTCCCCATGGTGCCATAGCCGGGCCGCCGAGGCACGGAGAACAGGGACTGCGCCCCAACCACTCCTGATGGAGAAGGAGGAGAGAGGGGGAGAGAGAGAGAGAGAGAGAGAGAGAGAGAGAGAGAGAGAGAGAGAGAGAGAGAGAGAGAGAGAGAGAGAGAGAGAGAGAGACAGAGACAGAGGCAGAGAGTGAGGAAGTGAGAGAGCAAGAGAGAGAGCAAGAGAGCAAGAGACGGAGAAAGATAGAGAGAGAGAGAGAGAGAGAGAGACAGAGAGGAAGTGAGAGAGCAAGAGACGGAGAGAGAGAGAGAGAGAGAGAGAGAGAGAGAGAGAGAGAGAGAGAGAGAGAGAGAGAGAGCGAGAGAGAGAGTGAGAGAGAGTAAGAGAGAGCGAGAGAGAGAGAGCAAGAGAGAGAGAGAGAGAGAGTAAGAGAGAGCAAGAGAGAGCGAGAGAGAGCGAGAGAGAGAGAGAGAGAGAAATTTTTATTTTTACATTGCTTTTCACAGACAAGGCATTCACAAAGTGCAACACATTTTTTTTGGTCTTTTTTACTTTATTTATGATCGTACAGTGCAGGTGACAGGAAGCAAGTTGGGAGACAGAGACGGGGAAGGGTTGGCAAAGGACCCGTGCCAGGAATCGAACCCGGGTCCGCCGCATAGCAAACGTGTGCCCTACCATATGCGCCACAGTAGGCCCGTGCATTACAATTTTAATATGGTAGAGAGAGGGGTGGGCAATGGGAGAAAGAGACCAGAGGAAAGATACAGTATGGGAGAGGAAGGGGAGGATAGAGAAAGACACACACAGAAAAGTAAGGATGGACAAAGAGAGGGTCCAGAACTAAAAAGGACAACCGTGCAGACACAGAGAAAGACTGAAAGAGGAAACCAAGATAAAGTGAGTCGAGTGTTGGTGGAAATGAGAGAGAAACCGAGAAACAGAAAGAAAGAGGAAAAGGTTGACAAAAAGGATGAAGATGACGAGAGAGAGAGAGAGAGAGAGAGAGAGAAGGAGAGAGAGAGAGAGAGAGAGAGAGAGAGAGAGAGAGAGAGAGAGAGGAGGAGGCCGGGCGGGAGACAAGAACAGACAAGAGAGCTTTAATCTGATGTTTGGATCTCTAAAAATAACTGCGTCCGTCCAGGCCCTTTGACAAGAGGGAATGACATCACAAAGAGACGAGACATGGAAAAGCACTGTTACACAGCACAGACTTGGACATGCTACTAGCATTTAGCTTGCGTAGTGATTCAGCACGCCTGACTTAAGCCATCTGTAGACGATGGCCGCTAGCCGCGCTAGCCTTCGCAATGGTACACCCACATCAGAGATTCTTTAAGTATATAGAGATATGCCAATGTAATTACCAGGTTCCGGTCTGCCTAAAGGGGCGTGTCATAATACTCCTAGCATTGAATAGAACAGTCCTTAGGTCTGCCTAGGTCTGCCTAAAGGGGGATTTCCCCCCCCTCCCCCTTGCAATAATAGAACCCGGAAACAATGGGCCAATGGAACCTCTCTCTCTCTACTCTCTCTGGCCCAACTGTCCCTTTAACTGTCAGGCCACAGACTGACCTACTTCAATTACTGACTCTCACAGGGGACTTTGATAGTTAAGGTTGTGGCTGCTTTACGAGGGTGCAGGGAAGAGGGATGGTTGACGTAATTACTGGACAAGTATTACTCATATTGCCATGTTAATATATTCATATTATATAGGCCTACTCGTATTACTCATGTTCTTGTCAGCGCATCTGTTTTAAGCTTTCAAGCTAATATAAATGCGATTCAAATGACGGACCGAGAGTACTGTCAAACACACAACCTCCAACCTACAGTCCAATTAGCCCAAATCCAAGTAAAGTGCTCCTCTATTTGTTGCGAGGGGATGCCCTCAGCCTTTGGGCCGTTGAGGTGGACACCTTAACCACAGAGCTCTGAGGGCGAAACACTGCATTTTTTATGCTGCCTCACCATTAAATAGGAAGCAGTTCACTATGACTGAGGCCTAATCATTCTCTTCGTCTGTCTTCCCAACAGCTCCGACTGTATGCTGAGATCCCTGTGTTTAGGCCTCGAATTACGATACCCTCGTAGACTTTTACTAGTGAGAAGTAGTAAGGATATGGTGATAAATGAGCAGAAGTTTACGAACGACTAAGGTCAGGCTATCTGTGTTTAGACTAGCTAACAGAATGGTGTTCTGCACTGAATCGCTTTCTCTCTCCCTCACACACTGACACAGAATGGACTTCTAAAATAGAATTCTAGTCCATCTATTCTATACATAGTGCTCCGAGTCTCTGGCACTATACAAACTGACTCTGATCACATGTTCTCCTGAGGTATAACCATGACGACAGTGTACCTGTGTGGCTAGACGCCTCGCCATAGCAACTACTAGTCACCCAGAGCACTGAGCAGCAGGAGAGGAGATGAGAGGGGAGAAGAGGAGAGGAGAGAGGAGAAAGAAGAGGAGGGCAGAGAAGAAGAGAAGAACAGGTGTCTTCCACCCTCCCTCCTACCACAGCTGCACAGGTTTTTGCATCCACACACACACACACACACACACACACACACACACACACACACACACACACACACACACACACACACACACACACACACACACACACACACACACACACACTTAACCCTTTACAACAAACACACATACACACATGCATGCATGCATGCACACGCACACGCACACACCTCCAAGCACAATTTGCAACAAAATCCCTCCACAATGTGGAATGCAGCCACTGAACAAGCTACTACTTTCTTTTAGTGGTGGTGGTGGTGGGTTCAAGGCCAGCACACCAAGTAGTTGTGACAAACTAAACATCAGGGCAAGTTTTTTTTTTTTTTTTTTTTAATCACGCTTGTGAGAAACTCTGAAACTTCCAAAATGTCTTCCTTTCAAGGCCAAGAGCATTGGCAACACTTGTGCTGCCGCAGGGCCCAGAGTTCAAATCTAATCTGCCCTCTCTGTAGCCATCAAACACCAGTGCCCCTCTCACAACAGCTTGCAGCTACACCAGGCCTCACTGTGTGTGTGTGTGTGTGTGTGTGTGTGTGTGTGTGTGTGTGTGTGTGTGTGTGTGTGTGTGTGTGTGTGTGTGTGCGTGCGTGCACGTTGGTGCGTGCGTGTGTGTGTGTGAGAGAGAGAGAGCGATAGAGAATACTGAATTCAGATTGTTGGGTGTTCTTTTAGAAGTGGTGAGCAAAAACACTTTGTGAGGTAAATCAAAATGCAACATCAGCTGCATTGTGTTGCTATGCCAATCATGATGTGCATGACAGGATTAAGACATGGTGCAGCAATCAAATTCTACCTACAAATGAGCCACTTTATCTCAGAGGGCAGTCAGAAGTAGTATAAAAGGGCAGATGAGCACATGCAGTAAGAGAATTATGTTTTAAAAGTGAAAGGGTTGAAGTTTTCCTGCAGGCTAAAACACGGGACATTTGGTCCTATTGTATTGTTTGCATATGGGAACAGGAGCAGGCGGTTTATCTCGTGATACCGACGGACAGAGCTGGAGTTGTTCTTCATCAGGCCGTTGTCATGGCCACGGCTTTTGAGAAGGGCCACGCACCTGACGGAGCAGCAGAGCAACACCTGCGGGTGACAGCCGAACCGCACTCACGTGAGTGACGTGGCCATCATTCTAACCGCACACATGGCATTGGGTGACTGCAGAAAACCATCACGCCAACTGCCAGACAGAATAATTTGCTTGCCAAACCTGTTCTGATACAAAAAAGACAGTTGGCAAAGAAAGACATTCGTATGGTCTGCATTTGCCTCCGACTTACACGTGTCATCTCTGTTTGCACCTGTGGTAAGGAAACCCATATTTTATACCACCTTGGAGTCCATCTGGCAAATGCATCTAAGTCCCCGTCGAAGACAATATGCTTTACTAAGCCCGTTTTCAGTAGAAACTGTCAGAACCTAAACATGTTGTCGTGGGCCTTCTGAAACGACATTTCTAAACTTTGTCAACTGATTTACTTGCCACGGCGAGTGGATGACATAAAAAGTAGAATAGGAAGCCTACCTGTAGTACCGATTTCCATTCATGAGGTCTCTGTCCGGATACTTCCCGGCTCTCAATGATCGAACTCGGTTCAAGTTTCCCTAACGTTACTCAACGCTACTGCTCCGGTGTCGCAGGTTCACCGCACAACGCCTGTCTGCAGACGACTCCCCGGCTTCTGTCGCTGGTGTGAAAAACGGCCCGCTTGGGGGGTCCGCTTGGCCGGAGGTCCACCCGGCCTCCGTCTTCTTTGCCTACAAGCGCCGACTTCACGACGTATCCTTCACTCTGTCGAGGTTCCGTAATTGCTCCCAGCTGACAACCAATGCCTTCCAACAAACTCCCTAGAGTCTCTGAAAATATTTTTATAGCTAGTTTGGTTAGCCAGCTAGCTACCTCGAACAGTCTCTGGGCGGTTGTGGTAGCAGATCTAGCAAGCTAATGAGGCGTCGGAAATGTCAAACAATACTGACGGAGAGGAGAGGGAGCAGCCGGGAAGTAAATGCCTCATTCACGGCACCGAAATTGAGGGTCTTGGGACTTGTTATCCCCGGTGACTTCGGTTTACCCCCGGTCCTCTCGCTCCTGTAACCGGTTTGGCGTTTCTCCCTTTCCCCGTCAGGGAATTCCAACAGGAAATACCAACTGTCGAAATTATCGTCACATCCGGGAGTCAGATGTCAAATTTCTGGTGTTCTGAACAAGTACAGTCTGTGCTGCACAAAATTGTATTTATTCAATCATTCTGGTATATTTGGACAATTGATGATGATGTATGTACATTTGGTGACAGAGACATTGTTTATTGTTTAGTGCAGTTATTGTTTTAATGCAAAGCTGACTTTGAAATAGCAAAATTAGGAATGTCTAAACGACCAGATGCCACCCAAATTCGCACCCACTTCATGACAGTGTGGGAGGCATTTAATGACATTTCATCACATGACTGTTCCTAAAATGTAACTCTTGATTGATTCTAATTCAATTCAGCATGTTTGTTCAAGGGCCACTCGATCTTGACAATATCTTCTCAAGAAGATTGCACTTTGATTGCACTCAATTGCACTTTGATGGTGCCTTAACTTTGAACTTAGTAGCCTGCTTGGTGGTGAGTTAATACAACAGATTTACACAGATGATAAGTGTTCATCTGTGTGATTCATAGCTGTGGGTTATTGCCAGGTGGCGCTAGTGTACGGCATTTGGCATACGGCTGTAGAAATGTGCCGAGGAAGCAGAAGCAGTAGCCTACAGGAAATGCTGCACTAGAGCTGAATGAAGAAAACTGTTGTTTAGTCTAACAGCAAAGTTTTATTTTATTTAGTAATCATGTCAAAACTTCGTATACAGTTGCTATACTCTCGTGTCATTCACGGGGTATCTAATCAGCCGTACTAACAGAGGGAAGTAGTGCTACATTTAAAGTAAGTTAACAGCTGGTGGAACTCGCATGATAAAAATCAAAGTCCATTTGCCCTGCCCATGCACGTTGATTATGCCTTTTCACTGGAATCAGATATCCTCCTGGTTATTCCATGTAATATGGTGGTATGCGCGGTGTGCGTGATTTCTCCAATTCCCTGTTTTTCAGACTGATCTTTATTTTGTGTAGTAATGGATAAAGTGATCAACTGTTTCCGCAAGAAGCCAGACGCGGTGGCTCGGCTCATATGTTTCCCGTGGGCAGGAGGAGGCTCCATCCACTACGCGCGATGGGGCAACCTGATGAGTTCAGTCGAAGGTGAGTGACGGGCAGCTCACAGCAAAGACGTGGGTTGCTAAATCTGGGCTCAAACGAAACTAACTCCAGTTGAATTACAATGCTGTCATCATGTCTGCACAATGAATAGAAAACATGATTCCCACTATGATAGGCCTACTACCGGTATGTAATGGAGTTACTTACTGTAAAATATACAATAGTTCATTACATGATTATAACGACTAAGATTTTCTATTCTATTAGGCTATTGTTTACATTGTAGTATCATGTAGTAATGTGCAACATAACAGGTGGCGTGTTCATAAAATGACACTGTATCCTTGTATTAATAATCAATAATTAATCTTTATTCCTTTCACACATCCATGATTATGACATCTGTTATAAGTCAGTTATTGGCTTTTCTCTTCCATGTACTGTACTATAGTGTTTGCTGTACGGCTCCCTGGGAGGGAGTCTCGGATGAAGGAGCCGTTCCACCAGAGCATGCAGCAGGTGGTGGAGGAGGTGGTCGGGGCATTGCTACCTGTCCTCAGGGAGAAGCCTTTTGCCCTCTTTGGCCACAGGTGAGCCGGAGGAGGACAAACACAATCAGGGCTGGACTGGGACAGAAAAACAGCCCAGGTGTGACGGAGGTGTTCCTGCACAGCTCGTACCCTTTGGGGACGCGAACCTGCCACCTCGTCAACTACATCTGTTCGGCAATGGGAGTCACAGTATGAGCATGCTTCGCTAAAGGGCCGATCCGATAGCCCAACGCTACCACACTATATTGAGGCTTCGGGAGGGAGGTTTACTAACGTTCCACGCTGAACTCTGCTAGTTGGCATCCATTACACAGGCATCCCTGACCTTCCGCGATATTATGATTAGCTAATTTCACTGTCTTTTATAAAACAGACCAATGGGTCGCCCCATCTAAATTGAGGGCCGTTGCAATATGCGACCTTGCCTCCTCCACTTGCGCTTGTCTCCTTGTCCCGCCTCCTGGCCCCTCCTCCGTGGAGAAAACGACAAAGTTCCCAGCTGTCAGCCTAGCCACAACAACTTTTGAGGGACTGTTTTTCATTCACCATCCCAATTGCAAATGAGAAAAAGACTCTACAATTGAGCCTTTGCAAGATATTGAAATATAATGCTGTTGTCAGTGATGTCATCATGACATATTACTTCCTGGTGTGAGGAGAGAAGCAAGTGGAGGAGGCAAGGTCACATATTGCAACGCACTCCCAGTCTCTAAGGGGAAAGCAAACAAACAAAAAATTAACAGCGTCGGCCCCTGAGGACTGTCATGGAAATGCTCTGTATGCCAGACTACCAGTCCAGCCCTGAACACAGTTCTTAAAAGGTTATCCACCATCTTAAATGACAGATAAGAGTTCATCCACGTATCGATACAGTTTATCCTTTCATCCTGTTTACATGTCATTCCATTTTGAAGAGACCATCAAAATGGGACAGTTAAGAACAGCTTGTGATGCACTGTATATTCACCAAGAAGTACATATTTTACCACAGCACCTCTGATTAACACTGTAACGAGACCAGAAAAGATACTTGTCCCACGTAGCACTAGAGCCTATTAGCACATCTCGTAAGGGAAAAGTTACACCTACTCTCTTCCTGTTGTCCCTGTCAGCTTTGGTGCCATGTCCTGTTTTGCCTTTGCGGAGTACCTGAAGAGAAGTCACGGCATGGAGCCTCTCCACGTCTTCCTCTCTGGAGCGTCTGCTCCTTATGTGAGTACAACAGACTTAGCAGAGGCTGTCACACACATTAAGCCCCTTTACTTGCATGTCCTAGACATACAAAGGAGTTGAAAAATGTGATTAAAAAGAGTTTGCGGAGGTTGTTCATTGGGTGCGGAATTCCACATAAAACATAGATGAGTGAATGAAGGGAGTTACAGACGGCCCTCTTCAGATTTTTCTGTGTTTATAGGGTTAAAGTCAGTTATGAATTTGTTTTGCCGCCTTGTACTCACGGGCTACGACTGCGCAAACCAAGTTTGGAGCATCACAATTCCGCTACTAACCATTACATTGTTTGAATAGTGTTGCTTAAAAAGTGTTTTCCTTTGCTCTTACTTACTGATCATGTCTAGTCCGAGACACGCCTCAATGCACCCTCCAGGAGTGGCCTGTCAGACGAGGACTTTCTCCATTGGATGAGCACCATCGGGGGCACGCCCCCAGAACTACTGGCCAATCCGGAGGTGATGAAGCTTTTCCTTCCCCCACTGAAGGCAGACCTTCATGTAATTGAAACCTATAGGTAAGTGTAGAAAAAAATGGAAGCTAGCTTAGCTTTATACTGATAATGTTTCTGTAAACATAGTTTGGGAGTGCGCCAAGCACTCATAGGTGACTAGTGAACATGGGATGGGTTGGCCCTACCGTGGCCTAACGGTAGGGCACTCGTTTCAAACGCGGCCAACGCAGGTTCGATTCCAGGTCTGGGTCCTTTGCCAGCCCTTCCCCGTCTCTCATCCCAACTCGCTTCCTGTCTGTCCTTCACTATTCTCTCTCTCTCAAAAAAAAACATGGGATACATGGGTAAACATAGCTGTCAGTTAGTGAAATGCCATCTTCCTCTAGGGGGCAGTAGAGGATGGAGGGTCCAGGGCAGGGGCCCTTCTAGTAAAATAAAAGGATGAAGACAATTTTGTGTTCTCTGGGTGTTCCAGTCTGTAGTCTTGCCTTGATAAACATACTGTACATATATTATTGAAATCTATCGTCATGTACAGGATGTAGACATACTGTACGTACATTAGAGGTGTACGAAATCTGATTCTAGAAGTCCAGGGACAGTGAGACAGATTAATTAAGAATTGAAATGAAGTATTAAAAAAAAATACTGTTTGATAATTGATGCCTCATATGATGTCATGCCTTAAAACTCATCTGTTTCAGTTAGCCTATTCTTCATGATTCTTTAACTCTATTTTGTTTTATTTTATTTTTATCTATTTTCTATATATTTATTTTTTGTTTACAATCTATTTATCTGTCTTGTTTTATTTTGCCTCTCTCTGTACAGTGTCCTTGAGTTTTTTGAAAGGCGCTTTTAAATGAAAGGCATTATTATTATTATTATTATTATTATTATTATTATTATTATTATGTCCTTCCAGATGCCCTCGGCCAGACACGCCCTTCCTGTCCTGTCCGGTTTCCTGCTTCGATGGAAAGCAAGACATGCCACATGATCTCAAAGGTCAGCTGAGACTCCCTCTACCTGTCACCTGTGACTGCCTGTCATGTGACCTGACCCCTTGTTGTTGCCATGGTAGCAACCACGACCCACAATGCAAAGGGGGTGCGATGGGTGGATATGACATATGGAAGCAGGAGTTAGCTGAATGTAGGCCTTGTTTGAAGTGACTGACACACACCATGGTTTGCTTAAGGCAATGCATGCTGGATTTTATATTGTTTTTTGACAATCTCATCTGTACATCACTGAAGTATAGGTCATTTATCAACCCATGCCGTAGTAGGCTATGCTGGCATTCAAATGGGCTGAAAACTGTCCAAACATGTAGCCGATTCAAGTGAGCCTAAAGTTGTGCCTTACTGTACTCTCCCTCTCTTAGCGCATTCAGGCCGACTGAGAACCGTGCCGGTGACCGTTCTCGCACCTAATCGCGAACCGTCCGTCGTGTTCACACCACAGATTTTAGCGTTCGCAAACCGGAAAGTTGGTTCGCAATGCGAACCGCAAAATACTAGGTTTTTCTCCGGGAACCGTGATGACAGCGTGGCCGTCAGCAGGTTCATCCGGGTAACACAGTCACGTGCAGGAAAAGTTCAGAGCCCGGTATGAACACGGGCGGTTAGCAGATAAGCACTCTTCAGGCTCCGTTCTGGTCGGCCTGAAAGCCCTATCTGTGGGCACATCTGTTGAAGTGTGTGTGTGTGCGTGCGTGTGTATGTGTGTGTGTGTGTGTCTGTGTGATGAAAGCAGTTGTATTGCTTTTGTTCTTTTAAGTGCTGCCAGTTGACTGTCCTCTCTCTCTCTCTCTCTCTCTCTCTCTCTCTCTCTCTCTCTCTCTCTCTCTCTCTCTCTCTGGCAGCCTGGAAGGACATGACCAGTGGAGACTTCAGCATCCAGATGCTGCCAGGTGCCCACTTCTACCTGAAGGAGGCAGCCAATGAGAAGATCATCCTGGACCATGTGACTAAACACCTGGAGACAGCGGAGATGGACTACCTGTGACTGTGACCTGTAGATATACACACATGACCCACTGAAGCACCTTTGAGAGTCCCATGAGATGTCAGTATCTTTCCTGTATGGGATTCAAAGAAAGACATTTGAAAGCCTTCAAAGAGACTCATTGATCTGTTTCTTGGGATTGAAGGAAAGAAAGATGTTTGAAAGTCTTCAAAGAAACTCATTGATCTCTAAGCAACTCTGCTTCTTCTTTAAGCTCGAAAAGCTCAGGATTCCAGAAGAAGTCAATTTGCTTACAGCTTAACTTTTTGTATAACATGCCCTGGATGAAGGAGAATCTTCACAAACATGTTTGACTGTGGTATACCTGGCACGTCAGGGTGGTGTAACCACAGCCAATGACACTTTTCTATGGATTAAATGCTTTTCAGATGCGCCGTCCAAGCATCTCTATAAGAGGCTGTGTACGTTCGTCCATCCGTCCGTCTGTCCGTCTGTCCGTCTGAAACGCTTTCTTTGTCTGAAACACTTTCTTTAAATCGGGCACCCGCCACGTCACAATGCCAAAGTCAGCAGACCGAAACTACAGAAACTGGACAGGGTGAAGAAATTGCCTTTTCATGAATATCCTTACACTTACGATATAATATTTTGCTGTAGTATTAACTTCAAGACCCCCAGGTCGTCAGATCAGACCTCATTTCTGACATTTCCACTATGGGGCAGAAAGTAACTGACATGAGCCAGGAAATCCTGTCATTGAAAAGAAAATTGAAAACAAAAGAAGAGCAGAACAGTTTTCTATAACACCACAACGCAAAATTACAGCGGTTGGTGGATGAGGTCTTGAGAGACAGGCCAGGTAATCATTCTAGCCATTATTTTACATCAAATATACTCAACACATCAAAAACCTTTGAGCAAAATAATAAAAAATCTTCAGTATTTTATGTCCAAACGGCATGATTTATGTTTATGATGAATACATTCATAAAGAAAACCTCTCTCACAAATATATTTTACACAGTAACCGAACGCCACGTCATAATTGCAGCTATGCTGTTCACCTGTACACCTGTTCATTTCAATCAATAAGCAACCAGTGGACGCATCTTTGTCCGCCTGTTGGACTTGTTTTGTTTTTAGTGGATTATCTAAGAAGCATATTTATTGCAGTGCATTAATTACCAATTACCAATTAATTTATGGACATTATCTCTGGTTGTAGTAACAATTTTCAATGGGGTTTCATTTCTGGTGATTTAGAATTAAACTTGTGAGTTAGCGCCAAAACGTGGCATGGAAATCTACGGGGTATATTGAAGAGTGAAGTGTGGGACACCAGGTCAGCAAACAAGAACAGCTGACGGCAAAGCATCAAGGATATCTGGGCTTCCATTACTCCCATGCACTGTTTCTGCCATTGACTTCAATGTTAAACGCATCATGGCCGTTATTAAGACAGAGAGAGTCCTAACCAAGTATTGAACATTGCATGTTATGTAGAAAGTACCAGATTTCAACTGATTTGATGTGCACTGATGTGAAACGAATTTTGATGAAGAAAATTGTGATTTTATTACAATATGATGCGAATTCCCCAATTCATGGGTTTTTTTAGCTGGAAGACCAAAATATGTAAAAAGAAAAAATTGAATGATTGGAATAGTTAAAAAACTGGTCCATGAATCTACAATCCATGACAGTTTAACATTATTGATGGAATTATGGAAATAAATCAACTTTTTCATGCTATTCTAATAAAGTGGCCTGGAGCTGTAGTTTTGGTACATTTGTATTTATCAACTGTTCACAACAGCTTTTTTGTTTACTTTTGTTTTTTGTTGTTGTCGTTCTTTTCCCCCCTGAATTACTCATGTGGAATAACGCACCGAGCGAAACTTCCTGAGAGAGACAAAGGTGCAGACACCAGCTCTAACTTTACTCATGTAGCCTCATGTATTTATTAACATTTCAAGTCACTACTGATTTAAGCTGGGCCAAGAGTTCCTACATTTACCATGACAGGGCTTCCTATATACTTGTAGATTCTGGCAAGGCCTAACCTTGCATGGGTCGTGGCACACTATTTTTCCTGTGCACCCCCTTTCACAACCATAGTCTACTGTCTGTGTCTGTGTGTCAGTGCCCCTTATCGGCCCTATAAAATAACAGTAATAGTAGTAGAAATGTTTAGTGATACAATTGGTTATTATAATGCCGTTCTTAACTAATAGGAATATTGCTGAGCTTATTTTTTATTATCTTGGTGTGTACATGAATTATTATTCAATATGTTGTGCTATACTTTTTATTCCAATTTGCAGCGGACCCCCATTTCTATTTGTATTTGTATTTAACATATTAATAACAAAATAAAAAGATTTTTCAGACAGTGAAATTTGTCACTTCAAAATATATGCAAATTGTTGCATATTTAATTACACACAGCCTAATTAGCATTTAAACACAAAATTATTGAAAACTAATATTTTTTTTCCCTATCTGACCAGGGATAGAATAGAATTCCCTCGGTTCTGAGGTTCCAAACTGGCATTGTGACGCAGCATTCTACAAAACTACAGTCGACACATTTTAGGGGTTTTGCAGGCCGTTACCATGACACTTCAATTATTAAGTAGCCCGTTTGACATGTTGCTTTGTGTGTTACCTGGCGACCGTCAGCGGGCATGGTTACCTCGCGCGTCCCGGTGACTGCAAACTCGCGCCTTGGAGCGGACGGACAGCTGCCCTTATAACTCCTGTAGCGTAAGGTGGGTTATAATTCATAAAGTACCGCCAACATCGCATTGTATTAACTGATTATCTCTTCAATATTGCGGGTGACGTTTTAATGGTAAATATAGTGAAATTAGCAAACTACAAATTTGCTGAATGTGTGGGGAAGTAGGCACGAAGTCAGACGTTATAAATGGAGTTACGCAATGGATATTGTAGAATAGCTGTAACATTATTTAACGTTGTATATAGGCCTATGATGTGAAACGTCATCCTGTCTTTCAGATATGTTTCAGATTGGTGCTGCTTAAAAAAGCTATTCTCAACAAATGAACATTTTCAACCAGCAAAACGTAGGCCTATGGCTTGATTGGTGGTCTCCAAAATTGGACACAATTTCAGCGTCCTATCCCACCATCCTTTTAGTATCACAAATGCCTACCAAACAACACATAGCTGTTGTAGGGGAGGACTTACAACTTGAATACCTAACCTAACCTAACCTTGTAATTAATCAATCCTTTATTTTATGAATCACACATGTTATAAAATGTAAAATAATCAGGACTGCTCATCAGATTACATGTTTGTACACAGTGCATTGTAGCCAGTGTCTGTTCATATGATAGAGGTATTGTATGGTTCGGTTGGCTATCTCATGTCTTGACTGAGTGAGTGTATGTGTCTGTCTGTGCATGTCCTATAACATGATATCTCCACCCTAAGGCTGCTTGTCAACATGGCCACTCTAAGCGCGAAGCCAGGCCTGCGCCACACCGTGCCGGAGTGGGAGGCCAGGAATAAGCAGCTGTCAGAGACTGCCATCCACCACCGGGAAGTATCCCACAGCGTGCGGCAGGAAGGCCTGTTTTTCCGCAATGAGACCAGCACCAAAGTAGGAACGAGCGCCTACTTGCATCTTGCAGCCGTTTTGTTAGGCCGGGGTGGGCAATGCTCTCTTGTGGGCATGGCCCTGGGTTGTTGTATGTGTGTGTACTGAATGGAGCTCAGCCCCTTCTTCCTGCTATACAAGCAGGCCTTGATTGGTAATCTGGCATGCAGGGCATTCCCAGATGGGCCAACAGTCCAGTCCTTAGGGGCCGATGCTTTTGGGGTTTTGTAGAAATGTTTTTTTCTTTTCTGGTTTTCCCCTGGCTGCACAAACCTGGCTGCGCACAATTCAACCTCTGTCGGTCGGAAACCGATGTCGGTCAAAAAAATAGCTCACGTGGTTGGCTGCCAGTGTCTTGCCCCTCCTCACAGCACGACGTTTATAAACAAAACAAAAATCGTATATTTTACAGGCTAGGTGTCCTGAGGAGGCTGTGCAAAAATGTTTGATGATATAACCCCTGTACAATTTTATAATGACCAATAATGGCCTTTGCCCTTACCATCTAAGAATACAGATTGTATGTGCTGTATGTGGATGGATTTACAAATAAAACATAGGCCATTCCATTACATTGCTTTATTACACTTAAATGAGTACTGTCTGTATTCTAAACCAGAGGTTTTCAACCAGTGGTCCTTGGCCCACAGGTGGTCCATTGTAGTATTGCTGGTGGTCCTTGACTTACCGTGCATTTTAACAAGCACAAGCATTTAAATGGCCATGTGATTCAATTTTATCCTTGTTGCACCAATATAACTGTTGAGTGTTTTTATACCTGGTGGTGGGTATTTTCATTCCTTCACACCAGTATCCCTTCCCACACAATGATCCCCAAATCAACTTCGATAAGGTGACCCCCCCACCCCCCGGCCCTGAAACATGCACATACCCAAACACAGTGGGCCGCAGAGACCGCGGCTTAGTCTGAATGGTGGTCCCTAGGCCACATCCAGTAGGAAATACCTGTTCTAAGGCATTTTAAAGTATCTTGCTCATTTTAAAGTACATTATATCATGGCTTACCATGGCTCAGATTAGGTTTGCAATATGTAATAGGGGCCTAAAGCTGATTACATGCTGAATTTGAACATTTGCTTCATGTCGTCTACCCTGCTATTGCCTTGCCTTCATCTTTTCTTTTTAGACCACATGGGACGAAACTGACAGCAGTCGCAAACTGAGTGACAGGATCGACGTCCTCAATCAATGGAAGACCAAGCTGGAGGCTTGCGCCAAGGATGTGGATAAGGAAATGGATGTCTTGACTCAGGTGCGTTGTGACACATACTGTAGTAACTGTAAAATAAAATCTTGGCCAAAGATGAAAACTTAACTTGGAACTAGAAATGCATTCAGAAAGTGACCTCTGCCAAGGAAGCTGTTTGATAGAACATTTGGACTATGTTACACCCTAATTTATTTCAGGGCTTTGTGCCTTGTTTTTGTGGGGTTCTGCAATGGCGAAGAATCTTTTTAAAGATTCCTGGAACCGGATCGTGATCCGGATCACCACCAAAATTTAATCACTTTAATCATTTCCAAAATCAAATAGACAGACAAACCAACACGACCCAAAACGTGGTCTCCATAGAAAAATAAAAAATAAAATAAAATACGAAAAACTTAAATTCAAAATAAAATACGAACACAACATTTTGAAGATATCCATCTTCAACACATTGTGTCCAAGTTACGTTTAACCAAATAGCACCTTAGCACCACTGAAAAGAACGCCGAAGCCCTCTGACCTACACCTTCTTTGTCTGGTTCACCATGTGTGTGTTACATGTGTCTTGAAAATGTTCATGTCCATGTGGGCATTATGTGTACTTATGTAAACTACTTTTCCCCCCCGTGGATCAATAAAGTTACTCTCTACTCTACTCTACTCTACTAATGTAATACTGTATGTCCAAAACGATGTTGCAGTCCAAAGAGCAGACGGAGCGCGCTCTGGCGGACACGGTGCTGCCGCTGGAGGTCACCATCGAGTGCTTGGCTCTGTGGGAGGGCCGGCGAGGAGGAGAGCTGGTCAGCGACCCCGTGGAGGCGGAGTTAAAGAAGGAAGTGGAGCTGATTGACAGCTGCCAGCGCATGCTGCAGCAACGCATCGACCAGTCTTTCGAGCAGCTGTGGTGAGACACAGAGGGAGAAGAACTATATTGTCTTTTATTTTATGTCATAAGGTTAAAGAAAGATGACTGGACACTCAAACTCGAAAAGTTTTACTCATTCACATGGGGGCCGCTAGGGGGGGGGGGAAGTGGTACAGATTCTAAGGGCCCAAGCACTGATAGGGGCCCTTAAGGGGGCCCAAGCACTGAGAGGGGCCCTTAAGGGGGCCCAAAATTCGAATCTTTCATGGGGCCCAGCATTTCTGGCAGCGCCCCTGCTCATTCATATCTTTGAAAATTGTAGGGTTGGGGTTTATCTCTTTGGTTTGACCTTTTTGTGTGTGCATATTTTCCTGTCTATGTTAAGTTGCTCTTTTAATGTGAGCACATTAGAGCAGTTTTTTTTTTTCATTTTTATACTCTGTGAACTGTGAGCTTGCAAGGTAGAGCAGGGTTTTGTATGCCATTTTTGACAGTGCTACTACTACCGGTACTGCTACTACGTAGTGTGACATGCCCTTTGTTAGAAGCATTTCAATGGCTAGTGTAGAACATGTCCTTTCTTTGACAAAGTTCCATCTTGCTTGTCTTGGGGCAGCCGCTTAACGGTTAGGGAGTTGGTCTTTCAATCTGGGTGTTGTAGGTTCAAATCCCACCTGACCTCTCCCTACACCTGCATCCATGGCTGAAGTGCCCTTGAGCAAGGCGGCGGCACCTAACCCCACATCGCCCCAGGGACTGTAAACAACTGGAAAAAATAGTAAATGTTAGTCGGTCTGGATAAAAGCGTCAGCTAAATGTAATGTAACTGTAATGTAACTGCTTATCAGCTTGTTGCAAGAGGCATGGCACCAGGTGAACGCGGACCTCCAGAACAAGAGGGATGCGCTGGGTGTGGACGTGTCTTGCCTATCACTCAACGCCGCCTCCCCACAGATCTCCCTGAAGCCCAACCCTTTACGGATCCCATGCAGGTGTGTGTGTGGGATTATTGTCAATGTCTTACCAATATGTTAGTTCAACTGTACTTTAGAGACTATTTTAAACACAATTTTAATCTTTTGGGTTAACCCATTCTATAGATTTTACACTTGACAGGTGACAAAGCTCTCCGTGCCGCATAACTTATGTCCATTCTGTTTTTTTTTCTTAATTTGTCATATTATCTTTTGTGTTTTCTCGTATGTTTCCTAGCAAAAAACAAAGGCATAGTCAACTTTATTGTCACAATAAATAAATTGGCAAAGGATAAATGGCAAAGGATATATATATATACACACACCACACACACACACACACACACACTATAATATAATATAATATAATATAATATAATATAATATAATATAATATAACAGCGGTTCCCAAACTTTTTTCCTTGTGCACCCCCTTTTATATTTCAATGTGGTTCGCATACCACCTAAGCAAATGTTGCACAGCCGCACATTGTGGGCAAGCTTCATTTACAATCGAACTGAAGTTTTTTCTGCTATCATTCTAATGGAACTTGTTGCATGACAAGTCTAGGAGTTATAAATTAAGCTTCCACTTCAGATGGATCCTTCCAGCATACAATTCACCAAACAATTAAAACTACCCTGTGTTCATTAATGTTAGATAAAAAAACACACATACCGGTATCCACCATTGCTCTATTCAGTCCGCGCACCCCATTGTAGCAGGCCGCGCACCCCCAGGGGTGCACGCACCACAGTTTGGGAAACCCTGTAATATAATATAACATAATATAAAATATATTATATACTGTAAATATATAAAATACTTCTATGTCATGTCATGGCTAATAGTGACTAATAGTTTTTTTCTTTTTTCCCTCTTGGGTGACTTGCAGTACCAGCACCCCCCAGCAGTGGGAGCAGTTTAGCATTTACAACATCAGCAGAGCCAAGGACGACATGCAGGCCTCTCTGGCTCTGAGGGAGAACATGAGTATCACACGTGCACAGGTAGGAAAGGCAGCGCGCAGAGCACCGCGCACACAGCAGCAAAACGTCAGCTGCCAGCTACCTTGCACTTTGAAGGGATAGGAAATGAAGCAACGACTCGATGCACTCCGATGCACATTCACTAATCCAATGCAAGTATTTTTTGACACGTTCGGTGTCAGTGCGCATATTCTCAGGGTCGGCTAGATGCCCATTCACTGGGTTGACTGAGGATACACTCGGGCTCTGTACACACATGGCCTTGGCTCTGTAAAATGGAAACAGTGTTCACACAAATGCACGCACGCGCACACACACACACACACACACACACACACACACACACATACACACACACACACACACACACACACACACACACACACACACACACACACACACACACACACACACACACACACACACACACACATTATCCGAGCCAGCCAGTGCTGTGCTCATCCGTGCAAAGAGCAGGAGAGGGGTGGGAGGGGAGATCATGGCTGTTGTTTTCAAATATCCGCCACACTTTTCCACAATTGCTTCCTCAACATGAAAGCATTAACCTTGGTAAACCCTTTAGCCATTAATAATACCAACCTCCTCCATAACACAACACCCAGTAAGTCGGTATCAACATAGCCCATTGTTGCCATACCATTTAGTTTTCTTTTTTATTTATTTATTTTTAATTTTGGGGGCTTTTTTTTACCTTTATTATGATGGTGGCGTGAAGAGTTGGACAGGAAGTGAGTGGTGAGAGAGAGACAGGGAGGGGTCGGCAAAGGACCCGGGCTACCCCGACCCCGACTACCATTAGCAACACGGTATGGCCAGAGATTCTTTAAGTATATAGATATGCCAATGTAATAAGTTGCTATGGGCACCTAACATGACCAGGTTCCGGTCTGCCTAAAGGGGCGTGTTATAATACTCCTAGCATTGAATAGAACAGTCCTTAGGTCTGCCTAGGTCTGCCTAAAGGGGGATCCCCCCCCCTCCCCCTCCCCTTGCAATAATAGAACCCGGAAACAATGGGCCAATGGAACCTCTCTCTCTCTACTCTCTCTGGTATGGCCACCATTTCTGAATTAGATTACACAACTACAGGCCCTGCTGTGGCCCTGCCATGCGGCTGACCCGTGTTCGATTCCTGGCCCGGGTCCTTTGCCGGCCCCTCCGCATCTCTCTCCCAATTCGCTTCCTGTCCACCTCTCACACTGTCCTGTCAAATAAAGTCGTAAAGAGACCACAAAAAAAAAATCTAACAAAGAAAAAAATTGATTATACAACTACAAGGAATGTGACGTAGAAGAAGAAGAAGTAGAAAAATAAAATAGGAATGACAATTGAACATGCACTCTCTCTCCCACTGGCAGGTGCAGAATGACATGGAGGCCCAGGAGATGGTCCTGGAGTTCACCATCCGCAAACGTGCACATAACCTGGAACAGGCCAGGGATGAGCTCAAGTGGCAACTGAAGATTGTGAGTAGCACGTCGCATGAGGCCTGCGTGATGGGTCTGATGGTTTGCGGGTGGGGGGGGGATCACAATTACGGCTGGACGACAGAATTTCAAATGACACGTCGCATGAGGCCTGGGTGATGGGTCTGATGGTTTGCGGGTGGGGGGGGGATCACAATTACGGCCAGGGCCGGATTAATGCACAGGCTAGATATGGCTGCAGCCTAGGGGCCCCCACCTGCCATGGGGCCCCTGATTGGCCCAAAGTTAAAAATTGCAGAATTGTAACAAGATGCAATGTTGAAAAATCCATCTACTGTGTTGAATACAGTTGGTAGACATGTTATCATTAATTCCAAACGCATAATTACGACACTGTCTAAGTAAATCGTTCACAAAATTGCATTCTGGGGGGCCCCACTGAAACATGTAGCCTAGGGGCCCCAGACCATCTTAATCCGGGCCTGATTACGGCTGGACGACAGAATTTCAAATGACAATGGTCTTTTACTTACTGGGCTAGGCAGAATAACATGGTATGGTGTGCGTTACATTTATGTAGCGCTTTTCCACTCCTTCGAGCACTCAAAGCGCTTTACACTGTATGTCACATTAACCCATACACACTCACATTCACACACCGGTGGCCGTGGCTGCCACACAGGGTACCACCCTGCCACCAGGAGCAACTTTAAGTAAACAATCTAAGTGAGAGCGAAAATGAAAGCCCAACTGGTTAACTCCAACTCCCATTGTCATTGTGACATAGCACTCCACAGCACACAAGTGTTCACTGCACACTGCACACAACGAAATTGCATCTATGCCTCACCCGTGCAAGGGGGCAGCCCCCAATGGCGCCCCTGGGGAGCAGTGCGGCTAGACGGTACCATGCTCAGGGTACCTCAGTCATGGAGGAGGATGGGGGAGAGCACTGGTTAATTACTCCCCCCACCAACCTGGCGGGTCGGGAGGCGAACCGGCAACCTTTGGGCTACAAGTCTGACGCCCTAACCACTTACCCATGACTGCCCTCTATTACCAGAGATTCTTTAACCCTATACTGCACGGTGTTGCCATATGGCAACATACCATTCTTTTGGCATTTCCTGGTATTTAAATATAAATAATAGACACTGATTGGTTTTCATATTGAAACTGTGGCCTTGTTTTATCCAATTATGTGGTTTCTTGACATCACCTGACACCACACACTGCCCCAGGCTCACTCTTTCCCTCACTGTACATGAGCGTGTGTCCTTGACAGATTACTCTGGCATTGGCCAAGATTTTTCACACTTTTTGCAATATTTACAAAATTTAAAAAAATATTGGGATGATCTATAGTTAGTCATGATCTGCTTTCACCATTTGTTTTGTTTTCCAACTAAAATTATTTCCATTTTATGTTGAAAAATAGGTATGTTGCCATACGGCAACATTGTGCGGTAATGGAACAAGACGGTCAATGGGGAAAGTGTATTGATACAAATACCCAATTCTAATTGATTGATTAATTGATTTATTTATTGATTGAATGATTGATAACTGATAATATTTATAATTTGTGTAAATGGCAGTCTGTAATGAACATTAAAAATGTTATAATAGGTGTACAGAACTGTTTTATGAGCTTTCACTCTGAGTACATGCAGAAAAGCGAACAAGGCCTATGCAGCCTCCCCAGACTGCCAGAGGTATACCACAAAAATCCCCAAACCCCAGATTAGAGCATAAAGCTACTGTCATCTTGACCATTTGAAGCCTCCAAAATGTTTTGACTTCATGTGTATGTTATAATTAGGCTAATTTGCACACAATGTTTGTCCAAATCTGTCAACCCGATCACAAATTATTGTACAAAGTCAACCATTTTGAAAGTCAGCCATTTCAAAAGCATAATCTCGAAATTTCAAACAGCTCATCAACCAATTATATTATTAACACACAAGATTTACTGCAAATCCAAGCACCCATTGAAAAGTTGTGGCGTAAACAAAAGGTAGGCCGTCTCGAAAGATTGCCAACTTCAAAGTCAGCCATCTTGAAATTCAGCTATCTTGAAAGCACTGGCCTCACAATTTTACATGACTTATTTACTCATTATAGAGTGTTATCACACAAGGTTTAGTGTAAATCCAAGCATCCATTCAAAAGTTATGACAAATAAACTGTCGGTTATGTTGAAAGATGCCTGGCCCGCAAATCGGCCATCTTGAATGTCGGCCATCTTGAAAGTGTTGGCTTCCAAAATTAAATCAGTTCATGTACATATTATAGACAGTTACCATACACATTTTTGTGCAAATCTATGCACAGATATTGTGTTAATATCTAATATAATCATTGGTGGTTGGTCAAAGTAATACCACTGAAATACTGTTTTTCGGGGATATAATAAACAGTATTCACTTGTTCTCTCAGTGGCAAAAATGTGTTAAGTAACTCCCTTGAACTTGTGGGTAAACTTTCAATGTTTTTCTGAGATAAAAACAATTATATTTCTATAAAATAATCCATAATGTTGTATGACCCTTGTTTGGTCTTGGAGGGAAAATGTACACTGGATCCTTTCCGTAACTGCACAATGTTGCCATATGGCAACAAACCTAAAAGTACCCCCCAAAAAAACTTTTTTTTGAAAAAAATTGCAAAAATGTCTTAAGAAGTTCATTTTATGTGACAAAAACCACAGTAAGATTTTTTTCCATGATGGGATAATAATGTGTGCAGTATAGGGTTAAGTATATAGAGATATGCCAATGTAATAGGTTGCTATGGGCACCTAACATGACCAGGTTCCGGTCTGCCTAAAGGGGCGTGTCATAATACTCCTAGCATTGAATAGAACAGTCCTTAGGTCTGCTAAGGTCTGCCTAAAGGGGGATCCCCCCTTCCCCTTGCAATAATAGAACCCATAAACAATGGGCCAATGGAACCTCTCTCTCTCTACTCTCTCTGCTATTACCCATGACTGCCCTCTAAGTGTAATGTAATAGGATCATGTTAGCCAGAGCTTCTCTTGACATCCTCTTGCAGACCCAAGATGAGGTCCAGGAGCTCCAGAAGGACATCCGGGGTCTGGAGATGGACCTGAATGCCAAGCAGGGCTTCCTGAAGCTGGCCCACACCCGCCTGGAAAACCGCACCAAGCGGCCAGGCGTCGACCTCTGCTGGGACGAGGTAGAGCACACACACACACACACGCACACACACACACACACACACACACACACACACACACACACACACACACACACACACACACACACACACACACACACACACACACACACACACACACGCGCCTGGAGAACCGCACCTGCGGGGACGAGATATACAGTATATCACAAAAGTGAATACACCCCTCACAGTTTTTGCAGATTTTGAGTATATCTTTTCATAGGAAAGCATTACAGAAATTTCACTTTTACACAATGATTAGTGACCTTTAAACAACTTATTTAACCGCTTAAATTTCTTGTTCACTCAGAAAAAAACAAAATACAGCCATTAATGTTTGAACATGTACTCACAAAAGTGAGTACACCCCAGATTAAAATCCGGTAGAGAAGGGGCTGTGTTTGCTCGAATCGTCTCGAAATGAAACAAAATGAAAAGGGATGAAAGGGAGGTCATCAGTGTGCGTTTCAACCTTTCTTTGCATTGAACTTTTACATTTTGAGTCTGCATCTGGCTTAAATAGATTGGTGTGAGATTTGAATGGAATCCTATGGAGAATATCATGATCTGCTTCAGTAGTCACAGTGCATGTTGACATGCATGTTTCTTTTAGGTGTATTTCAGATTGCCAATGTTGACAGCATTCATGCATCCCCAAACCATGTCAGTCCCACTATGCTTGGCTATTGAGAGGATACACTTTTTTTGTAAAACTCACTTGTTTACCACCACCACACATGCTTGACACCATCTATAGCAAATTTGTTCATCTTGGTCTCAAGAGAGATGAACAGACCAAGGATATGGATCACTGGAACCATGTCGTGTGATCTGAAGAGACCAAGATAAACAAATATACTTTAGATCAGACGTGGGCAAATTCAGGCCCGGGGGCCACATGCGGCCCGCTCGGCCGTTTCATGCGGCCCGCTCGACCATTTCATGCGGCCCTCAGAGCCTTTCCCAGAAAAAAATGCAGACTCGCATGGTCACTCATTCTTCAATGCGCTACCTAAAACAAGGGTCTTGGAAACCTAAGATTACTAAAGTCTACATCTAGATACAATTAGCAGGAATGGCATAACTGACAATTAATGTAATGTAATTATGCTGCCGTACACCAATTCTTATTATTTGCACGGGCAAGTTGCCTACGACATCCGGCCCTTTGGTCAACTTTCTAAACCCAATGCGGCCCTTGAGCAAAAATAATTGCCCACCCCTGCTTTAGATGGTGTCAAGCATGTGTGGTGGTAAACAAGTGAGTTTTACAAAAAAAGTGTATCCTATCAAAAGCCAAGCATGGTAGTGGGACTGACATGGTTTGGGGATGCATGGATGCTGTCAACATTGCAATACACCTAAAAGAAACATGCATGTCAACATGCACTGTGACTACTGAAGCAGATCATGATATTCTCCATAGGATTGCATTCAAATCTCACACCAATCTATTTAAGCCAGATGCAGACTCAAAATGTAAAAGTTCAATGCAAAGAAAGGTTGAAACGCACACTGATGACCTCCCTTTTCGTCCCTTTTCATTTTGTTTCAATTCGAGACAATTCGAGCCAACACAGCCCCTTCTCTACCGGATTTTAATCTGGGGTGTACTCACTTTTGTGAGTACATGTTCAAACATTAATGGCTGTATTTAGTTTTTTTCTGAGTGAACAAGAAATTTAAGCGGTTAAGTAAGTTGTTAAAAGGTCACTAATCATTGTGTCAAAGTGAAATTTCTGTAATGCTTTCCTATGAAAAGATATACTCAAAAATCTGCAAAACTGTGAGGGGTGTATTCACTTTCGTGATATACTGTAGGGTGCGTTCCAATATGCAACCAGTGATGTCATCATGACATATTACTTCCTGGTACGAGGCCACAAGCACAAGTGGAGGAAGCAAGGTCGAATATTGGAACGCGCACGCACGCACGCACGCACGCACACATACACACACACATACACAGATTACACACACACACACACACACACACGCACACAGACCACACACACACACACACACACACACACACACACACACACACAGACCACACACACACACACACACACACACACACACACACACACAATGTCTATTGTTGAAATGAAGCACGCGGAGCATGTCAAACCAACCCACATGACAAAAATACCCAGCCCACACACCAATATTCAGCCAAGACATTCACAGCATTCATAGTACTCTACTAATGTGATTTCCCTTGTTAAGTTTTTTTTGTGTGTGTGAGGTAATCAAAGAACCAATTCACCAAAAACGCATCAGTAACTCTTTAGTTTAGAATAACTACCCAAAAAGGTTTATAAACACTTAATTAACATTTAACAATATTTTTACACATTTAACAAAGCATTTACAAGTGTTTGTAAATGAGTAAGAGCCAAACTATGACTGCACAGTGGAGTGGGAATCAACTTCACCTGTGTGAGCTTTATGTGGTTTCATGCCTTCTGGCCTTCGGAGGACATAGTAACATAACATAGTATTTTTTGCCCATTTATAAATATTTGTAAACATTTAGTTGATAATTGGTTTATTATATATAAAGTGTTTATAAAGCTGTGTATAGGTAGTTATTCTAAAGTGTTACCAACGCATCACCTTGAGGCACTGACAATATGACACCATGTCAAAATATCGGAAGGCTATCCTAGTCCTTCCTAGTCCTGATGCTTTCAACTATTTTACTAACAAATAAATATATGCAAAGCATTACTTTTATGGTCGTTGTAAAGTACAAACCCTTCACAGGCCTTCTAACCTCATCTAGATTCAAAATAGAATATTTTATCTGCACACAATTGGGCATTTCATTGGGTTTTTTAATGTATATTATTGTTTTTATATATTTGTTTTTTGTCAAATGCATTTTATCTCCATATTTTGTCACCCACACACAACACGCATTGCTATGCTTGTCATGTGAAGTGCTATTTAAGTCCAGTTGAGTTGAGTATTTCGTGTTGCCTGATGGTGTATTTGTGTTTGTGTGGATCAGGTCCAGTATGGGCTGGTGGATGAGGTGAAGCAGCTGGATGCTACTGTGCAGACTCTCACCCAGAGGCTGGCCCAAGCACGGTAAGCCTGTGTGTGGGTGTGTGTGCGTGCGTGCGTGCGTGCGTGCATGCGTGGATGCGAGAGAGAGAGAGAGAGAGAGAGAGAGAGAGAGAGAGAGAGAGAGAGAGAGCATTGCTGCACACCCATGTACTAAGTATATGTAAAGCATGTACTGTATGTATTTTCACCACATTCGTGCCAGGTGTGCGTGCAGGAGGATCTGTCCCAACTTACTCCCAGAGTGTTGAGTTAACACTATACTATGTGTCTCTGCAGTAACTCGCTGCAGGATCTGCAGGAGCACGAGGCGTGCATGCAGGAGGACCTGTCCCAACTTACTCCCAGAGTGTTAAATTAACACTATACTATTTCTCTCTGCCCTCCGCAGTAACTCGCTGCAGGATCTGCAGGAGCACGAGGCGTGCATGCAGGAGGACCTGTCCCAACTTACTCCCAGAGTGTTAAATTAACACTATACTATTTCTCTCTGCCCTCCGCAGTAACTCGCTGCAGGATCTGCAGGAGCACGAGGCGTGCATGCAGGAGGACCTGTCCCGTAAGGAGGAGGCGCTGGCACTGCTGCGGCGTTGCCAGGAGGGACGCCAACGCATCGCCGCCGCCAACGCCCAGCCCGAGCACCCCACCTCCATCTCCGGAGCCCTGGCGCTGATCGGCACCACCGCCGGAGCCGTCGTACCGCTCACCAACTCCAGCGGCAGGCACAGCGTGACCAAGGCGTGAAAAAAACAAACGCTCCCACATTTCACCCCATTTTTCCGATCCCAGTCTCCTTTTTTTCCCTCCCTGTAATTCCTAGTCCTACTCCAGACCCCTGTTGCGCACACGTTTTTCCCTGGCCCAGTCCACTTTGCTCACCTCGCGCACTTCCCATCCCAATCCCCTTATCACTCCCAACTTTGATTTCCCTATCCAGTCACATTTCCCAATCCAGTTCTGATCTCCCATCCTTGACCCATAACCATACCTGATAAAAAAAACCTTGATCTAAAGCTTATTTCGTACTGTGCAATCAGTCTCTCACAAAATGAATATACTATATATTAATCTTGCTCACCCACACACATGCACAGACATTCACGATTCATATTAGTTGTCCTGCATACATAATGTTGGAAGTCTATCTCATCATCTGAACTCTTTTTTTGATTGTAACGTTTCAAGCTCTTCGCTGACTCTTCTGTAGTGTGTGTGGTTTTATTTGTGTGGTTTCTCATCTCATCTCTCCCATCTCATCTCTTTTTTATTTTAATGCTTCAAGCTCTTTGCTGTCTGTACTGTAGTGTGCGTGTGTGTGTGTGGTTTTATTTGATTTTATTTTATTTGTTTTCTTGGAAAGACCTTGTCCATTGTGCTAGTAAGGGTCGGTCATATGCCCTCTCTGAACTTTAACGGATTCCTCTTATGTGACAAGTGTGTTAATACATAATGTACGTTGGGCAGAAATCTGATCTTTCTCCAGCTTTGGAAACTGTATACTTAAGGTTTGAACATATTTATGTTATTATTCAGACACTTATATTATTCAGATTAAATTTCAGAAACAGACTGTGACACACATACAGTCCTACTGTCTTGCACACATTAACATCCACACATAAATCTGGACACAAGCACACCCTTGCACATGCACATGCACATGCACGCACGTACACATACACCTGCTCACTCTCTCACAAACATGCAAACATACAGTCCCACACACACTTGCTCACACTCACACACACCCACGCTCAGATAGACAGTCAAAAGCCTAGTCTGAAACACCCACACATACACACGCACACACACACACACACACACACACACACACACACACACACACACACACACACACACACACACACACACACACACACACACACACACACTCAATGCTACACCCATCCACGTTGATAATAAAGTCCCTTTACTGCCTTGCCTCTGGCCCTAATGTCCGCTAATGTGTTTGTTTGCGTCAGGCATTATCTTGCAAATAAAGTCAAGAAGCAGAAGGAGGAGGAAGCGCTTTTGTGGTCTGCAAATGTTTTTCACAGTCCGACCATGCTGTCATCATGCCGACCATGCTGCAGCCAGATAGATTATGATACTGGCTGCCATTTTGTAAAGGGTCATGGAATCGGATGAGGCCGCTTAAGTAAAGACTTATCGTGCCTGCGCAGACCATTGTTTTTCTTGCATTGGCGATCTGGGCAGCGCGTGCACGGCGGACTTCCTCGAGTTAGAGATACGTAAATGGGGATGTTTTTCAGAGCGAGCTCCAACTGGTTATCTTTACTGTATGCGTGCGGCGTTGAATTATTATGGCCGGGCTGGCCAGGTTTATAGGCTGCCCCCCCCTGCTTTCGACAAGCCCTAATCGATCCTAGTTTATGACATTGTTGATTGTAAAAAATTCCAATCACTCTCAATTTCAGACCTCTTTTTCTTTTTTTCGTTTTACACACAATCATTTCCGCATTTAACAACTCTTAAGGTTGCACTATTTAAAAAAAAAGTGTATGAATTGTTCATTTGCATGTTTTTGGTAATTCTAGTTTCCAACATAATTTGTTTTCATTAGGGCAGCAATTTACACAGTACGACATCTATAGTATTAACAATAGATTACTTCTGAATTTAGTGCATACATAGCCTACCTTGTCATTATGGAAGACACATGCACGCATGCGCGCACACAGACAGATTTTTAACGAGGGGAAATGAAATTGAGGCATTCCCTCCCATTCAAGTGGGTAAAGTTACACACACACACACACACACACACACACACACATTCACGATGTGATTATCCACCAAAGCACTTAATGGTTTTATGGCCTAAAACAAAACCAGAGCTAGTTTCCTCATTGCTTTCCTGAAAATCCCAATTATTCCGAACCATTTCACTAAGCGGCCTCAGGCCTCGGCCATCCCCTCCCCCTCCATGCCTGCCCACCAGAGGTGGACTGGGCCCACAAACCACCCGTGCATTTTGGCATAGACCAGCCCCTCATCCCCACCACAAGGGCCCTAAATTACATTTTTTCTCCACCAGCCAAAATGACTGGTAGATGAAATCTTACTTGCCACAGACAGTCACAAATGTGTGAAAGTGTCTAGTAAGTCTTTTCTACCAGCCAAAACTACACCAGCATTTGGCCGGTTGGCTGGTGTTAATTTAGAGCCCTTCCCACCACCATATTAAAATTATGATGGGCTCAGTCTACTGTATATTAAACACGCACAGATGGGCCGCCCCATCTAAATTGTGGAAAATTTGAAACAAACAAACAAAAGCATCGGCACCTGATAACTATCGGGCCACCGGGAAAATGCCCTGTATGCCAGATGACCAGTCCAGCCCTGCTGCCCACCCACACATGCACACACCTCCTATTCTGGCCATTCCTGGCTGGGCCCTCTGCCAGCTAAGTGCCCTCTCAGGCCATTAGGTGCGCCTCAGTGCTCATCGTCTGGCCACGCTTGCGTCAAGCCGTACCGCTCAGTGTCACACAGCTACTTCCTCTTTTCCCTTCTCTCTCTCTCTCTCTCTCTCTCTCTCTCTCTCTCTCTCTCTCTCTCTGTCCCTCACGCACACCCCTCCACACAAACACACACACACACACACACACACACATACACACACACACACACAGACACACTATTTATTCACACCCCTAGTCAACTTCTCTCTCTCTCTCTCTCTCTCTCTCTCTCTCTCTCTCTCTCTCTCTCTCTCTCTCTCACACACACACACATACACACCCCTACACACACACACACACACACACACACACACAGTCTATTCACGCCTCTTGTCAACTCCACACCACCTCTCCCCCCTCACCTGTTTGCTTGGGCCAGTCTGGTCTGGCGAATCTGGCACAGGCTGGGTCACTCTCCACTTGTCTGACCCCGTTTAAGTTGTCTCCACTGGGCTTTGAGCTTTGTGTCGTAGTAGGTACCCACTAGTACCCACCTCTCCTGCATCCTCTTGTGCGTCTGTCGGGCTGTCTGTCGGAAGCAACATCTCACTATACTGTGTATGGTGACGAGATAACATCTCTATACTACTGTACTTCTTCTATCGTCTGGACTCAGCTCCCCTGGAGACCAAAGCTGTCGCTGTGCTGCCAAGATCGTAATGACTCTCGCATGGACTCACCTGCTGCACATGCACGTGCAGTTCAGAGGATCGATCGGAGGCTGACACAATGACGTCTCACAGATAACAGCTGAAGCATCGTCACCTTTACCAGGAGGGGCTGCTAACACGAAGGTTCACATTGGATGCGGTGTCTGGAGATCGCTGGTCAGATGCTGATGACACTAAGACAGACAAAAAGCAGAAGTGTGTCAGGCTGATGCCATTCGACAAGCAAGAGCAGGAGAATCATCCTTCCACAGAGAGGGCAGATAGGATGGTTTCACATGGAAGGCTGTGTCTGAAGATCGATCACATCTACTGACACCTTTGTAGAGAGAAGAAGAGGAGCGTGCGTGTCAGGCTAATTCCACTGGGGATCGTCGTCTACAGACGGGGCAGCCAGGATTTGTTCCTGTTGAAGACTGCATCTTAACCCAGTAAGACAAAGCCCCTGTAATAAATTAGCTGTTGCCAGAATGGCAATGACCAGGCCCTGTGCACTGTCATAGTGGTGTGGTACTATGGTAGTTACGCTTTTTTCAGTGACTATTACAGCACTCCACTGGAGTCTACTGGGGGTCTAACGATTGACCAGTCAACAGGGGCAGCTAAAATGGTCCCTGTTGACAATTGTAAAGATTGACCAGAGACTTAAACCTGATTGGACAAATAAGAGCAAGGGGCATCACCAAGAGTGTCATCTTCTGCCACCATCTCCTCCACTGAGGGGGGACCAGAGAGGATGGTTCTCCTGCAGAACTGCGTCTGAAGATCGGCCAGAGGTTGAAACCTCATTGGACTGTCAAGGGCAAGGACATCGACAGCAAGGACCCTTACAGTTGGGCGCTCCTCATCTCCTACAGCAGCGATTCTCAAACTGTGGGCCGGGGCCCATGGGTACCTTTTGAGAGCATTACAAGTGGGCCTTGAAATCGTTGTGTGTGTGTGTGTCACTGAGTTGTGTTGTTTATTAGGCCAGAGGTGGGTCCCCAAACATTTGTGCAAAATTTCAAGTGAGCCCCACCTAGTTTGGAAAAGGTTGTGGCACCCCTGTCCTGTCCTGGGGTCCGTATCTCGAAAGCGTCTTTGCTAACGACGTTAGCAAAGTCCTTCGTAAGAGCGACTCAACTCTCTCTCGACAGCAACGCTCACCACTAAATCCAACGGAACGGAAGACGATCTTAAGACGGTCTTAACCCCTTATCGCAGCACTATGGCTCTCTGTAATGTCATAGCAATGTTGTTATGAAGTAGTTAGGCATTTTCAGCAAGTGAATAGGGTCGCCGGCGACCCCTTCTGCAGTAAGAGGCTACGCCGGTTAGCAACGACAAGAATCGAGAAACGGACCCCTGTCCTGTTCTCCAGCTAAGATGGTTCCCGCCGTGGAGGACTGCGTCTCGCTGGTCGTCTACTCCTTCACCTTCCTGCTGGGCCTGCCCTCCAACCTGCTGGTGCTCTTCGTCTACCTGCGCAAGGCCCGCAAGCACGGCGCCACGCCCAGCGTGGTCTACGCCCTCAACCTGTGCGCCGCCAACCTGGCGCTGGTGGCCTGGATGCCCGTCAAGACCATGGAGACGGCCCTGCAGGCCTGGGCGCTGCCCCCCGCCGTCTGCCCCATCTACAGCTTCTTCCTGTTCTCCTCGCTGTACGGCAGCTGCCTCTTCCTCACCGCCGTGACCGTGGGCCGCTACCTGAGCATCGCCTTCCCCATTACCTACAAGCTGTACCGGCGCGCCCGGCTGTCCTGTCTCGTCAGCGCCGCCCTGTGGGCGCTGGTGCTGCTGCACCTCGGCCTCGGGCTGGTGGTGGAGCAAGGGGGCTACTTTGTGTCTGTGGTGGGCAGCGACGACGACGACGGCGGTGGTGGTGACGGCGGTGGTAACCACCACGACAACGGCAGCGTGCCGCAAATGAGCATGGCGTGCTTCGAGAACTTCACCGACTCTCAGCTGGAGCTGCTGCTGCCGCTGCGCCTGGAGATGGCGCTCTTGCTCTTCCTGCTGCCGCTGCTCATCACGGCCTTCTGCACCATGCGCTGCGTGGCCCTGGTGGGCCGCTCGTGCCTGCCCCCCGGTGGCAAGAGGAGGGTGCTGGCCATCACCTTCTCCACGCTCGCCGTGTTCGTGGTGTGCTATGCTCCCTACAACGCCTCGCATGTGGTAAGCCTCCCATTCAATCCTTTTAAGAGGTCCTGACCTGCACACTGTTTGAATGTAAACCTTCAGTTATAATGTTTGGGGATGTGAAAGTTCTCCAACTAACCCTAAAAGTTATGTAACAAGGCGTAAAGGTCTGGGAAGAACCTCGAGATTCCTCAGAGAACTTAAGGTGTTCTTCTTCACTGGCAAACTAAAGGCTTCTCAAAGAACATTTGTGTTATTGGGTTTTCTGAGGAACATTGGAAACAAAAACCTCCACAGAGAACATTTTAGGTTCCTTGGAGACCTTTTAGGGGTTCCCTCACAGTGGCAAACTGAAGATTGTTCTGGGAACTTCTCATTTTTACAGCACTACATGTGTGGAGTCACAAGAAAACTATTTGAATTAAGAAACATTAACTATATCCAACATTACCGGGAAATTACTGGAACATCCCACTTAGCTGACACTATTATTCAAAGCGACTTATAGATATTACAGGTATTGTTGACAGTCCCTGGAGCAATGTGGAGTTAGTTGCCGGGACTCACTAGTTCGACGCCCTTTCGGTACTTACCGCTTACGTCATACGACCCTAAACCTAACCCTAACCCTAACCTTAACCCTAAACCTAAACCTAACCCTAACCCTAACCTTAACCCTAAACCTAACCCTAACCTTAAATCGCTTGTTTGAAATGTTTGATTACCATGTGAAGTACCGAGAGGGCGTCAAACTAGTGGGTCCCGTTAGTTGCCTTGCTCAAGGGCACTTCAGCCATGGGGGGGAGGGAGAAAGGGATTGGTAAGGGTGGGGACTGAACCTGCAACCCTGTGATCTACAGTCCAACTCGTCCATTAGCTCAATTTTTTTAAATGTTGGAAAAAGCAATAGTATGGGGTTACTATGTTTGAATCCTACCAACAAATGAATGATCAAACATCCTACCAAATTCCAAGTGTGATAATAGAGACACAATCAAAGACAGTAGTTACACATGATTTTACGAAGACATACCAATGCAGTTTCTTCAACCTCTACTAATCCTGATGTTTAATCGTTAGGTTGGTGTCAATTTTAAACAATATAGGTTTATTTATTGAATTGTGTGTGTGTGTGTGTGTGTCTGTGCGCATGTGTGTGTGTTCGCATGTCCGTGTGTGTGTTTGCATGTCCGTGTGTGTGTGTGTGTGTGTGTGTGTGTGTGTGTGTGTATGTGTGTGTGTGTGTATGTGTGTGTTTGTGTACGTGTGTTTGTACGTGTGTATATGTGTGTCCGTGCGTGCGTGCGTGTGTGCGTCCATGCGTGTGCGTGTGTGTGTGTGTGTTTACAGGTGGGCTTCGTGCTGGGCGAGAACGTGAGCTGGAGACGGGAGGCCATGTTGACCAGCTCGTGTAACGTCTTCCTGGAGCCCATGGTGATGCTCATGCTGTCCCCGTCGGGGGCCGGGCCCCGGGGCCTGTGCGCCTGCCTCAGGGACGAGGTCCGAGGACATAGTGTGGGAGGAGGGACACAGAGGAGCGCCCGCGAGGTGCACGTCTACACCACCGAGCCGCCATCACCACCGCCAGCAGCAGCAGCAGGGGATGGGGTGGGCGAGACGCGGGCTACACATTGTAAACACAGCAGCAGTGAGAGGAGGGTGGGGGAGACGAGCAGCTCCTGCTCCGCAACTCGAAAGCAAGGGAGCGGAGCGGAGATGAGTAGTGACCAGAGCCATGGAATTCAGAGTTGTGATAACCGGCCGGGGTACAGGAAGTCAGTTGGTGACATGATTCATGTAGATTCAAATAATTCTAGGCAGTGGCCCTCTGTTCGCTAGAGACTAACACTGAACCACTACATAATAACAAGCAAAGATAAACTTAAAGAAATGAATTAAAAATGAATTACATCTACTTTTATCACACTTTCTGTGTTCTGCGCTCACTTCCTGGAACTATTTTGGAACCATCTCAATGGTTGTCTGTGTGTCAAAAAACCCATGAGCTGCCATTGTTATGTAAAAATGGAACACTGAGGTTAGTGGGGTTAGCCTAACTTTTACTTCCATGGCTCTGGTAGTGACTGGAGAGAGAGAGAGAGAGAGAGAGAGAGAGAGAGAGAGAGAGAGAGAGAGAGAGAGAGAGAGAGAGAGAGAGAGAGAGAGAGAGAGAGAGAGAGAGAGAATCTCTCCACCTCAGGGACAGTGGGGGACGAGTTGAGGGTGGAGGAGGGGGAACACACAGTGAAGTGTCCCCATGAGGTGAATGTCTAAGCCCACACCACCGAGCCACCACCAGCTGATGCCTGAGTTCCCTGCCCCCCATATACGTATATAGGGGGGCCAGATACAGTCCGATTTATGAAGATATGCGGCTGGGGGGGTCCATTGGAGCTGATTGTACATAGGGCCCAAATTTGCTGCCACACCCCTGGGAGGAGATGAACGACTCTAGGACTCAAAGACAAGGGACACCACCATACGTAGCAAAGACTGCAGAGAGAAAGAGAGAGACACTCCAATCTGCGACCTGAGCACTTGTGGACGTGTGTGCCTGTGAGATGACTAGGTCAGGGGGGTTCTGGTGGTGTAGGGGGACAGGGACACCCAGCAAAGTGCCCATTTAACCCCTTTGCGCAGAGCCTATGTTATAACCTTATTGTCACCAAAATTGTATTGCCTATGTCTTAATCTGTTATTTATGGCTGTGTGTTTAATGTCATTGCATAGAGATGTTGTTATGATATAGTTGAGTATTTTTCAGCAAGTAGTGAATAGGCCCGCCGGCGACCCCATCTGCACAAAGAGGCTACGTGAACATGCACTACACCACATAGCCACCAGCTCCCACCACACGTAGTGAGACTCAAAAGCAAGGCAAAGGTGCCACCCATAGCAACGATTAGAGAGCGAGAGTCCGCCCAACAGGTGGTCTTATCTGAAAGCCTAATGACAAATGGACATCTGCTGGGGTTGAAAGCAAAGACAATTAAAGGATGAATGAAAAAAAGACAGACAAGACGTACAGTAAATGACAGGGATATGAAAGAACATGAGAAACTGTGGGGATTTTTTTTCAAGAAAGATGATATGACGATGTACTGCATGTATCTTGCAACACTGTTGAATGATGGGGGATGATGACGAGCACTTGATTTCAAAATGTCAAGATATTGAATGACTTTGTAAAGGTAACTTTTCAGGCACTCCTTACTAAAGTTAAAAAGCCTTTATTCAATTCCGGCAACATGTTGTTTTCATCTTTACATGGCTGTTTGGATATCCATGATTAAAAAAAAAAAAAAACATGTATGAGCACCCTTTTTTTAAACTTGTATGCCAGTGACCCAGTGAAGCTTTCCCTTCTCTCTTGTTAGTTATAATGAATGACTTCTTGACATTTCCACATGACGCAAAGGGAAAAAAATATTAGCTGTAAATTGCAATGGGAAATTTTTGAAATTGCAGCATTGCTGTATGTGTGAATGCTGGACACTGTGTTGGATGAACTCATGCCACTAAATCATCCCTCTTGGGTCTTGACGCTAATGGACACAAGCTCAAAGGTGAGAGCATTATGGGAGCGCATTATGCAGCAATAACTTTAGTTTTCCTTGGTGAGTGATTTATGGACCAGCACAGTACAGGCTCTTTGATATGCAAATACTATGAGGACGGGTTAATAAACATTATTCAGCCTTACGTATGTGTCTTATGGCAGCCATATATTTGAATTAATCTTGTAATGTGTTTTCGCCTTCATCAGACATTATTCATTCATCATTCATTCATTCATCTGTATATCAGACTCATCAGTTTTATATCTAAATCTCTACACATGTACAGTAATTAGTAGCGTAAAAATATGCGCACAGTATAAGAACATGATCGCATATCTTTCTAGCTTACTCAATAGTGACGCCCTCCCCATGTATTTGAGAGATCATTCTAAAATGGGTAGACCTACACGGTTGTTATTTTGATTGAAATGTAATGCCATTGTATGTATAATAAAATGAAGTCAATCAACCCAAGTCATTGCATTAAGTATTGCCTTTGTTTTCACGGTTGTTGAAATGCCTTATATAGGCCTACCTACGGTATATGATTGTAAATCCTGATAATACTGTCCTACAACACACGGGCAGCCAGAAGGAAATCAGTTGAATGTAGAAACATAAAGTAGGCTAATAAATATTTTCTGTGTGGCCAAAAATGTTATTTAAATCAGAGAAAGTCACAAATGTTCTCCATAGGTCCGGTGCTTTTTGGTTGTTAGGAAACATTGTGACTGTAAAGAAATTGGGGTGCTCTTTGGGGTATCAAAAAATGCATTTAACGCATTATAACATTTTTACACCTGTGTGCCTTGAAAAATGTGATTGGCCTGTATGTACTGATGTTCATGTTCAATGACAAAATGTGCACTTCAGTGAGTATCTTTTTTTTCCTCATAAAAAAACTGTTAAGCCATTACCTATATTTGAAATTGTTATTTACATGTTTATCTGTGCCAAAAACACAGTGCTCACCAGTTAATTAGCCTAAACCTCACCAAACCTGACAAGAGTCACTATTAGTGTCCAGTAGTCAAGGATGGCCTACTGCACATGCCTATGGGCCCAATGCCCAGAGGCCCAATAGCCAAGTGGGTCCTGAAGCCTTGGCACTTCAAAAAACACTTCTCTATTGGTCTATATTTATGTTCTGATATTGTGTTAAAAGTGCCCTTTTTACTACAATATTTTCAAAATGTCTCTAACACCAACATTTTTTGGCACCTTGTTGTCTGGCCCAGGGGCCCATGGAGTCATAATCCATCCTTGTCAGTAATACAAGCCAGCTGTTCATTACTGCATCTATAAGCATTGCAAAAAAATAAATTTCCCTTTTAATAATCTTGATTATTGCATCAGGATGATGCAGTATTTTACATTTACATTTACATTTACATTTACATTTACTAAACAGTAAATTGTGCTTTAACTGAATAGATGCTTATATGTGAGATAAGTTTATGTGTGTGAGATAAGAATATGACATACCTATATGATGTGTATACGTGTTTGAACATTTTCACGGAAATACATTTGTGAGCGTACAATTTCTGATGTTCTGATTCAAAGTCTTGCTTGACGCTCATATACAGTGGTGCTCATATGTTTACATACCCCAGCAGAATATACGCTTTCTTGGCGATTTCTCTCAAAATATGAAGGATTACACAAAACCTTTTTTTTCACTCATTGCTAGTGACTGGCTTAAGATATTTATTAGCAGTATTCTGTGTTTACTCTTTCAAAAGCATGATCACAACCCAAACTACCCAAATTACCCTGTTCAAAAGTTTACATACCCTAGTTTCTGATGCTGAATATGGCCCTGTTTAACATCAGGGACCGCTCTAAATTGTTTGTGGTAGTTGTGGATAAGGCTCTTAATGTTCTCTGATGACAAAACAGCACATTCTTCCTGGCAGAATGGTTGTTTCCTATAATACCTTTGGGTGTCTTGCTGGAACATCACAGTTGAGGTTTCCCCTGAGTGGCTCAATGATGTTGAGATCAGGAAAGTGAGATGGTCGCTCAAAAACCTTCATTTTATTCTTTCTGAAGCTAATGACGGGTTGATTTGGCTTTCTGTGTCGAAATATTGTCATGTTGGCATGTCCAAACAATGGACCATGTGCAGATTCAAGGCTGATGAGTGTCAAGTTTCCTCCAGTATTTTTCACGGGGCAATGTATTCATCATTCTGTGAGTATGGACCAAAAGTGTAGTGCATTTGTAACTCAAATGTCCCCATGACATCAGTGGTCCATAACCATGTTTCACAGAAGGGATGGTGTAACTTTCATCATAGGCTCTGTTGACTGTTCTCCAAATGGTACTGTTAATAGTGGCTGAAAAAAGTTCCATATTGATCTAATTTTTCCAAATTACTTTGTCACATGCATTCTGATGCTTCTCACTATGCTATTTGGTGTATCATATGCAAAGTAACATGTTTGCATTTTTGTAGTAATGGCTTTCTCCTGGCAACCCCCAACAGCCCATCTTTCCTCAAGTGCCTCTTTCCTGTACAGTTTAAAACATTTTTTCATGTTGTCCTACATTTCACCTGAAGTTATTTTTTGGTTGTTCTATGCCTCCTGAACAATTTCCCTTGCAATGATCATTGCAATGCAATGATTCCCTTGCCCATTGGCTTGATTCCAACCAAACCCCTCATATTGCATTTCTGAATTGAAATTCCAACAGTGCCAACATGACAATATTTCGACACAGAAAGCCAAATCAACCCATCATTAGCTTCAGAAAGAATAAAATGAAGGTTTTTGAGCGACCATCTCACTTTCCTGATCTCAACATCATTGAGCCACTCAGGGGAAACCTCAAATGTGAGGTTCCAGCAAGACACCCAAAGGTATTATAGGAAACAACCATTCTGCCAGGAAGAATGTGCTGTTTTGTCATCTGACAACATAAAGAGCCTTATCCACAACTACCACAAACAATTTAGAGCGGTCCTTGATGTTAAACAGGGCCATATTCAGCATCAGACACTAGGGTATGTAAACTTTTGAACAGGGTCATCTGGGTAGTTTGGGTTGTGATCGTGCTTTTGAAAGAGTAAACACAGAATATTGCTAATAAATATCTTAAGCCAGTCACTAGCAATAAGTGAAAAAAAAGGTTTTGTGTAATCCGTCATATTTCGTGAGAAATCGCAGAGAAAGCGTATATTCTGCTGGGGGTATGTAAACATATGAGCCCCACTGTAAATGAAGCTGACAGTATTGTGAAGGCTAGTACAATTTAAGACGTGGTTCTTACTTAACACATCGATTTGAGTTAATTATTGGCTATAATTCAATTTAGCAACTTACTGATTTGATTAGTACACGCTGTACAGGCCATTGGTGTCTAATTTTCCTTGTTATGAGGGCCATAGGCTATAGAAGTCAAACACTGGAGCTAATTGTTTTGTAGGCGGCAGTAGTGTGGCGTTGTTGTTAGCGTAGTGCTTTTGGCCGAGGGTGTGAGAGCAGGATGGAGCAGCTCATTAAAACTGTGTCCACATGACAGGCTTTATTAGTTTATCCTCTCACCTCAGAGAAGGCTACCACTGGTGTTTGCGAGTGCTCTTCTCAGCAGCAGAGTAACCAGAGGTTAAATAACATGTCCTTCCGTGCTTGTAGGCCTATTCTCATCTCAAAGCAGGAGATGAAGTTAACATATGCTGGATGTCGGGTTTTTTTCAGTGCTACATTTGGTAGTATCTGAAGAAACACACCTGGTCTACCATATTAAGACCATTGTTGATCTAACATCAGTCATGTACAGCAGTCTTTTGAATATACCCATTGCTCTTTGCAAAGCTCTGCTTAGTTGGATGACGTGTAAAAAAAATAAATAAAAAAAAAAATAGTAGTATCTAGTATGAATCACATATGCCTACACCACAGCACTAGTACAGTTTATACAGTGTGTGTGTGTGTGTGTGTGTGTGTGTGTGTGTGTGTGTGTGTGTGTGTGTGTGTGTGTGTGTGTGTGTGTGTGTGTGTGTGTGTGTGTGTGTGTGTGTGTGTGTGTGCGTGCGTGCGTGTGTGTGTATGTGCAAAAGAAAATCAAAGTCTTTCCAAGTGGCTGGTGGGACTACTACATCCTTTGTGCATTTCAGATTTAGTCTCCTTGAGTACATCAGGTCTAGCCTCCAGGTCTATATCAGCAGTCTCATTGTCCATGTGAGATTTATTCTTCATGGCCAGGCCAGGGCTAGTCTCTTTGTCTACATCAAGTCTAGTCTCCTTGAGTACATCAGGCTCAGTCTCGTTACGCATGTCAGGGCTAGTCTCCATGTCTATATCAGCTTTAGTCTCCTTGATTATATCCAGCTTAATTTCCTTGCGCATGTCAGATTTAGTGTTCTTCACCTCAATGTTCATGTCAGATTCTGTCTTTGTGTCCATTCCAGGGCAAGTCTCTTCTATCTCTATGTCTATCTCGGGTCTAGTGTCCTTGAGTACATCAGGTTTAGCCTCTTCGTGTTCGTCAGGTTTAGTCTCCAAGTCAACCTCAGGCTTAATCTCCTTGCTCACATCGACTTCATCAAGCTCCATTTCTATCGCAATCTCAACCTGCTTCTCCACAGCCAGTCCAGTAGGGGGCACCACCACAGGAGGCCGCCGTGGATAGCGGCAGCAGCAGCAGCTCGCCACCCGCCCTGCAATGCAGCAACGCAGCAGGTGCAGCTTGTCCCTGACGCCACGCAGGGTGCAGCTGATAGCCTTGCGCACCACGGCCGAGGAGAAGTAGAAGATGAAGGGGTCCAGGCAGGCGTTGAGCGTGGTGGAAATGAGCGCCAGGTGGCGCCAATCCTCGCTGCGGTGGTGGAAGTAGCCGACCACGTGCGAGATGTTGTACGGGCCGAAGCAGACGGTGAAGACCAGCAGCGTGACGACGCCCAGCCCCACGGCCCGTAGACGGCGCTGGCGCGAGATGCTGGGCAGCTGCGACAGGATGCGGATGAAGTTGATGTAGCAGAAGCAGCAGATGAGAAAGGGCGCCAGGAAGAGGACCAGGAAGAGCTCCAGCCGCACGCTGGTGATGATGGTCAGCTGGCCGTTCTCGAAGTTGTCGTAGCACTTCCTGTTTCGGTTTAGCTTAAGTTTAGCTTCATGTTTATTTGACAGGGACAATGCACAACATTTCGTTGCCTTTAATGACAATGACAATAAACTTCTTGAAAATCTTGAAATCTTGAAACATAAGCCTACAGTTGAGCCAGATTCTAGCCACAAGGCTAATCTAAAGTCCTCTGACAGGAATTGATGTTCAGTTGAAAAGATGATTAGAAATAATAAAATACATATATAAGAAAAAAAATAATAACCTGGGCTTCGAGCTTTCTGGTGGCGCGACGCTGCTGCCGGTGGCGGTGTCGTTGTCCGATAGCTGCATGAGGGGGACTATGTATGTGATGCTGAGGTTGGCTGCGGACACCAGCCAGAAGCAAACGCTTACAATGATGGCGTAGCGCGGCCGGCGCCACACGTTGTACTTGATGGGGAAGGCCACGGCCAGGTAGCGGTCCACAGCCACCGCCGTAAGGATGAAGGTGCTGGTGTAGATGCAGGAGAAGAAGAAGAAGCTGGCGACGGGACACAGGATGTAGTCCATGTACCTGCAAAGGAAAACATGGATGATAATTACATTACATTACACTTGGCTGATGCTTTTTAATCCAAAGCGATTTAAAGTTATTGTGCAGTGTATCAGCCCCTAGCCTCGCGAGCCATCCTACGTACTTCCGCCAAAGGATTGGCTCCACTACTGTAGTCTGGCCGTGCTTCTCTGTGGAGTGCCTGGAGCAATAGAATTTTACACATCTGCGCCAGAGCCATTGGTCTGTGCTATGTTGTTGTTGAGTAACTGCCAGCAATTGGGTGAGAGGTGTCCAATAATTTCAAACCATAACTGAGTGCAAACTTCCTGCTTCCTACAATCGCTTCAGAGCAAACAAATGCCAGACCATAAATACGAAATGAAATGGTAGTATTATGGGCTGGTCAGGACCAGGCTAATCAGCCCCAGGAGCAGTGTGAGGTTTGGTGACCTCCTCAAGAGCACCTCAGCCATGGGTGAGGTAGAAACCCTCTGATCTAAAGCCCACCTCCTTAACAAGAAGAAGAAGAAGAAAGAGAAGAAGAAGAAGATGAAGATGATGATGATGATGAGGAGGAGGAAGAGGAAGAGGAAGAGGAAGAGGAAGAAACAGAGAAAAGTAACCTTCGTTGCTTGGGCCCTAAAAATGACACACCACAGAGATGTGAGCACAGAAGGTACTGCAGTTTATCCTCCATGACACCAGAAGAGCTTGTTGTAGAACCCCAGAAGTTCCAACCAACAACCCTGTAGTCAAACTTTGCCCATCCTCTGATTCTCCATCTATCTAAAAATTTAAGAAACCTTTGTCTGTGTCTTTGTGTGTCTGTTCCACACACAACTCCCACACCATTCGAACAAATGATCTAAAATTTGGAAGGTAACTTTCCAGTGGTATGGTGGTATTGCCTGATTATCATTGACTTTCAAATCTCATACTGAGATGTTGGTCTGACTGACCAAGAAGATAACGAATAATGTTTCCCAAACGGCCTGAGTAACCCGCCTAACTCGGTTTACTACTGGTCGAGGCCAGAAAAGGCTGTGCTGAAGTTTAAACCAAACATTTTCTTTTTTCCAATAGAAGGTCTTTGCTTAAACCATGTCACTGCCTTGAACACGACTCTATCCAGGGCTGTTGGAACTGCTCAAAGTTGATTGCTTCCCGACAAAGTGGGTGGAGTTCTTCCTTTCTGCGGAGCTCAGAAACAATATTTGTATTGCTCCTGGCCTGACTAGAAGCAACTGCAAAGGTGTTGCGTCACTAGGAGGGCGGGCCTGGTTAATGTGGTGTGCAGAGCAAAGTTTCACGCCGTCAGGACATAAAATACCACAGATATTACTTAAACTTATTTTGATTGCCTTTAGTCGCTTGTCCACTCTAGTCTTGGAATTCTCCTGAAATGAATAGCCCACGAGACACACCTGCTACAAAACCATACAACACCTAACATTCCATAGTTACGTAAGTCCACTGAGACTTATCTCCTATACCTTTCACCTGATTTCATCCACTTCAACAATAAGTCTGGCCTTGCCATCCGCTTCTACTCAAGTTCTCATTTTCCTTCTCTGGGTCTTCATGTTACCATCAGCCTACTATGATAAGATGGTATGGTAGATGGTTACACCATTACACCATTTACCTCCCTCCCGAACCCTCAATACAGTGCGGTAGCTCTCGGACCGACCCTTTAGCTCAGCGCGCTCGTACTGTGACTCCCATTGCTGAACCAATGTTGTGTACGAGGTGGCAGGTTCGTGCCCCGAGGGTGCCACCTCCGTGACAGTGTTGCCGTGACCCGGATGGGAGTGAGGTTTAGGGGGAAGAGTGTAACGGAGGCCAATTAGCAGAGTGTGGCGTGGAACGTTAGTGAACCTCCCTCCCGAAGCCTGAATACAGTGCGGTAGCATTTGGCTATCGGACCGGCCCTTTAGCTCAGCGCGCTTGTACTGTGACTCCCATTGCCCTAATCGATGTAGTTGACGAGGTGGCAGGTTCGCGCCTCCAGAGGGACGAACTGAGCAGGATCACCTCCGTCACATAAGAAAATTGCAAAAATTGAAAGTTGAGTGCCTCAGATTTCCTTTATCCTGCACAAGTTAGAGAGTCCCTACAATGATGTGTACCAAGGAAAAAAGGTGAACCCCCTGAAGCACTCCCGCATTCCTGCTGGTTTTCTGACTACAATAATTATGATTTCAATGTAAAACTGAAAGGCACAGTGTAATTCCAACAGGTTGGACAAGAGAGATTAAAAAACAAATCTAGAGGGACGCTGTGGCGCAACGCGCAAAGCCACCACATTTGCATGCCCACAGGTGCCCCGGTTCGAGTCCGGCCGGGGTCATTTCCCGATCTCACCCCGTCTCTCTGTCCCACTCGCTTCCTGTCACCATCTCAGATTGTCCTATCAAATAAAAGGCCCCTAAAAATATCTTTTAAAAAAAGAAAAGAAAACGAATCTAAAGAACCAAATCAAAATCCCATGCTCTACATACCACTCCATGCCGTCCGCCGCCTCCTTCATCTTGAAGGGGAGGAAGATGAGGAAGATGAGGTCGCAAATGGTAAGGTTGAGCAGGAGGATATCCATGGGGGCCGGCTTGCGGCGCACCTTCACACAGAAGGTGCAGAATGCCAGGATGTTGGCGGGAAAGCCAAGGATGAAAGTGACGATGTAGACACACAACAGGATCTGACTCACCGACATGGCGGAGTAAAGATGATGTTTTGGGGTTCACAGCAGGCTCTGATTATCTAAACAGAAGTAAAAAGAACTGGGTATATTGACAATGTTTTTTGTATACTGTGTTCTCTCAGCATAACGCATAATGGTATGGCAGAAATTATTTTTTGTTGACAAACCCTAATGTTACACATGAGGAAGAACCAGTAAATTTAGAGCTCTTTTTCAGCCATTTCAAATTATGGTTGAAGTAATTTGATTTCAGTTCAACTAATCCCATATATAAACAGTACTAAAAGCCTCCCTTAAAGTTCCAACGTATGAAATTGAGCAAGCCCTGGATTATATGCATGGTGACATGACATATTAAAACTATAAGATAAAATATAAAATACAACGACTAATAACAGAGATGGCAATCTTCGATACTATCTTTGAATTCTATAATAAAGCAGCCGATGCAGCGTGACATAATTACACATACAGTATGAGTTAGGCTACCTAGTTAGTTATGTTAGTGCCCCAGTGGCAAAATGTATATAGGATTAGGGTCAGAGTTTTCAAGGGTTGAGCCTAGGGTTAAGTACTGTAGTATGTTACGTATAGTACTCACACACATTCAAATAAAAGAAAACTAATCTGAGTCTTACCTTCAGATACATCCATCCTTCCTTTGTTATTTCCTCCAGGTCTCTGTCTGTTCTGAAGGTCCAGTGCACCAGAGCACCAGCTTAACAAGTACTTAATTGCACTCCATGGCAAACAATGCCTCTCAATGCCTTTGACTTTTAGACAGAGAGGAAATTTAATAAATGTATGTTGCCATAACGTGTATCCAAAGCTGTACAAACAGCGTTTCACAGCAACGCTTGGAAACTCAGGTAGGAGGTACACACAACTGTGTCACAATTACAGCAGCTGGAGAACATTGAGTCACACGAGCTGTTGAAGGTCATGTGAGTTTGATGACAAGTTTGTTTTAGGTATCACAGGCAGGGAAGCCGACAGGGAGGACACGGGTCAGTTGTCCTGGGCACAGGAAGGGGGGGGGGGGCAGCATTGGGTCCTCCTTACACTGTAAGTATGGGGACATTCCAGGTGACTTTGTGCCGGGACCAGCAAAAGCTGTCAGCAGCCCTGGTCACAGTGTATCAATTTTGCAGGCAGGAATAAGGTGATATCTAAGGTGAGTTTTTGAGCAGTCTATTTGTCCTGGTTTTCATGGACCTGTATCTACTGCCAGGGGTGTATCTAGCCATTTTGGGGCCCTATAGGTGAAATATGAACATGGGGCCCTCAAAAGTCATTATATAGACTATTTAGGTGTTTTGTCTCATATGTACGTATCTTCAATTACTTTGCATAAGTTTGTTTACGGCAACTGGTGTGATAGTTGGGGCCCCTAAGCAGGACAGATTTGGCCGGGGCCCTAGGCAATTGCCTAGGTTTGCCTAATGGAACGTCCGCCTCTGTCTACTGCCAGATGAATATGGTGAGATCAGAGTTTCAGATCATGACATGTCGTGGTCTACATTTTGGACTATATCCAATCGAATTTCTAGTGTGGTGAATAACTTTTTTTTTTACATTTTCATCTAGCATTTGTGGTCATGCTTTCTCGTAAATGTTTATAAATGTGTGTCGGTACATGGGGTGGTCAACTCATAGGACAGAGGGTTATTTTGACTTCAAACTGTTTTCTATATATTTTGTATTTGAAGAGTTCAGATGCAAAACCCCCTAACTCCATTTCTGAAGACCTGCACTTCTATATTTTTAGAGAACCCCGTTGTTGGTTTGGTTTACATTCATGTACTTGACAATACATATAAATAGTTATAAAAATATTTATATAAATAAAATAAAATAATATGCGATTTTGATAGCTTTGTATTAAAAAAAAATGAATTAAGATTATTTTCTGAAAAGGCACTTAGGGGGTTTTGCATCTGAACTCTTCATTTTATCTTGCACTCTGTATAGCACTTTGGGGGTCAACTATGTTGTGTGTTATACAAATAAAAAATTACTTCACTTGGCATTGTTGTCTAATAGGCCAATACAGGGCCACTGACTGCTTTGACTGGGCCCAGGACAAAGTCATCTGAAAGGACCCCCCCTATCTTTCAAGATTATCCTTATAGCAACAGTTCATTTGGATATCTGCCAGCCCAGTGTCTCTGCCAGCATCCCTTTTAGAAGGATACAGTGACACATGGAATACAGGGGCTTCAAGGATGTTGACTGATCCCACACAGCATACAGCTACTGTGCACATGTGCAATAAGCCACAGGACAGCCAATGCTGCGAGGCTGGACTAATCCTTTATATCCCTGTTACTGTAAACACCATGGCGCATAATGTTTCCGCCTTTACTCTGTTTGGCAAAGCTAATACTTGTCTGATGCCAACTTCTTGGAAGTCATCTCAGGTACCATTTCCCAGACACATGCTGAGAATTGTTTTATTGTTTTAAACCATAGCCTTACATGGCCAGCCCCTCTTCTTCCATTTTGAATAAGAATGGGGGAGGGGGGCTGGCCATGTGTTAGGCTATTAAATGATAAAAAGTAGGGCCTAGTATGAGTAAGAATTTACCTGGTTACCACCAGACCTAATCACAGATAAGGTCTGGAGACCTGCCTACTGTAAATCCTGTCGGGGGTGTGTGGTTTACGGTTGATGACGGCTTATTGGGTGTTGCGAATGTCTATCTGGAACCCTCTCTGAGGCATACGTAGATTCCATGCTGTCTTTCAGATCAGAACCATTGTGCAAAGCAGCATAGTATTTCTCAGGCTAAATACGTATGCTTGCAGCTGCATTTTTGGACATAATGCAGCACATAGTCTCTTAAACAGAGATCCTTCATAGAGAGGAGTAGAGCAGTGCAGTGCAGTGCTCCAGCCTTGGAGGGACAAAAGCACAAATAAGTAAGTGATCCAGCTGTAAATGGATAGAATTAATATTTACTGAATAATAATTACGCATGGGTGGGGGAAGGTATTACAGATTTTAAGGGCCCAAGCGTTGACATTACTAACAGGGGTCCGAAATTCAAATCTTTCATGGGGCCCAACATTTCAGGCGGCGCCCCTGCTCTTATTTTGTTGGAATATAAAAAGCAAGACTCCTCAGATATAAACATTGCAATTTTATTGTACAATTTGATAGAAATCATGCCAGTGGTTAGGATGTACAGAGAGTTACTAAGTGTGGATACCTGCAAACTCTTAATTGTGGTTTCTGGATTTGAACAAACAAGGAAGAAAACAATTATCAAGGGTAAATGAGGAAAAGCAGACAACAGACTTGCTACACCATGTCAGGCCCATATCGCCACTTCTGGAGCTGAGGGGGAAAGTCTCTTGAGTTCATTTACCTCCAGAATTTCAAATCTTGGCTTACAAATGTTTTTTTTAAATTGACCTAAAGTAAAATTTGAATTTCATGTCACATCTCCAGCATCTCTCTCTCTCTACAACAAATGGATCTATCTTAGCTTCTATCTTTGAGGTCTGACAATAAAATAAGAAAATAAATTTCACTTAAAAATTACAACATTTCTGGCCTACATGATCAACATCTTCATTCAGTGCTTTCGACTGCCTCAAGATTTGAACAAAATGACATCAACCTTCTCTGGGACACTTTCAACCTTTTGTCATTTTTTTGTCAAAAAGCATTGTGTTGCATTCCATAGTTTTGTTCCTCAGACACACTATTAAAAAAATTCTAAGGTCAGTCATTTTCTTTTCATCACATAACATGACAAAACTCTTCTTTCAATTACAAAAAGCACTTGCGTTTACAGATCCAGAGTCCAGTTGAGCCAGTCATGGTAAATATAGTCCCCCATCCAACCCCCCATTTGCTACTTTGGGTGTGTTTGTATGTACGTTGTCCAGAACGTCCCATCTCTCCCTCTGCACTACTGAGGGTGATGACGACTCGTTCACACGCCCCTTGGGAGTCACAGTGTGCGTGCATAATGCGTGCGAGTGCAAATCATTTCCTAAAATCCTTTCCTTTCCTGTCGTCCAAACTTATGCCTTATCAACCTTGGGAAATACCAATTTTATATTGGACACTCATTTAAACCTTCAAGTGATATTGTATCTGAACAACAAAGGTCTTGTGGCTCAAGGGCATTTGTCTGTTTAAAAGTTGGTTTGGTAACAAGGCTGATCTTTTCAGACGCATCACACATGCATGTATTTTGAATGTCAAACAAAAGTCCAATACAGAATGAGCTCTTCCTGAGTCGACAGCAAGGTATGAGATTGAAGACAGAGATAAGGACTCAAGTTTGGAGAAAAGATTTGCCCCCTGTGTGTGTGTGTGTGTGTGTGTGTGTTGCCTTCCATATGCAGCATACAGGTACCTGAGAAAAGCCCGGAGTCCTTTATCCCCCCCCCCCCCCCCCCCCAAAAACACCCGTTCCTCCCCCCACCCCAAACCTCTTCTCCTGCACTAGGCGGTGCGCAGCGTCCCCCCTGGCAAACACTCTACCAAAAAAAAAAATGCTTTACACTACTATGTACATTATTACTCTTTTTCTTTCTGTCCTTCTGTAGATTATGGCAGGCTGCCACAAACCTCACCGCCCATCTGTCCGTCCGTTCGTCCGTGCCATGACACGGGATCGTTCGGTCAATGTCAGGGAGGGAAAAATAAAACAAACTTAAAAAAAAACTAAAATCATACAAAAGCAGAGTGTTCCGCTTTCAGTCACAAGTCAACATGCTCTCGCTTAAGCAGTCTTACGTTGTCATGATTCCTTTCTGTCATCAGCTAATAAATTAAAATGGCAACATTAAAAGAAGAAAAAAACAACAGACAGCAGTACAATTTAAATGGATGAGTATTAAGCCAGAAAACAAGCCAACCAACAAACAAAAAAGGAACACTAAAATGGGCTGACTGCTTGGACAGGGTGATGAGGAGGACCGATCGGAGCAGAGTAGAGCGGAGGTGATATGACGAAGATCTCGGGGAGTCTTCCTCAGGGATGCAAGGGTTCTGGAGACAGAGTTCCTCTGGGTTCGAGAAAAAGTGTACGTGTACGTGTGTGTGTGTGTGTGTGTGTGTGTGTGTGTGTGTGTGTGTGTGTGTGTACGTGTGGTGTCGAGTGATTTCTTAGTAGTGTTAGCCAGTCTAGTTCTTAATGTCTTGTCAGCTACTTGTCTTGAAATCGCCAGCTCTTCAGTGTGTGTGTGTGTGTGTGTGTGTGTAGGGTAAAACCTCAGGACATTAATATCTTGTTAGTAAGTGCAGGTGAAAACAGGTGTGTGAATACATGTATGCTGTGCATGAGAGAGAGAGTGAGAGTGAGTGTGTGTGTGTGTGCGCGCGTCCACCAATGCAGAAACAGTCTCTTCATCAAACTATGCAACTCAGTATGTGTGTGTGTGTGTGTGTGTGTGTGTGTGTGTGTGTGTGTGTGTGTGTGTGTGTCACTGTGGCGCTGGCTCCCCACTGATTTCTATTCCGTGCTGCTGCAGCTGTGCTCTTAGCAAGGCGTTGTCATTCTTCAGATCTTCAATCTGTTAACAGAATAGAGGAAAATGATTTAAAGATTTGCTTAAGAATTGGAAATTGCTTAAGACAATAATTTCCTTACTACATGACAAGGTGTGTAAGACAGAGGCTGGAAAGTCAAGAGACCGAGAAAGTCAGTGTTGGAACTGTATTTTATCCTTTAGTAGAGCAAACATGTTGCCTTGGTACAAATGTGCCTTTTCGCATTCAAGAATTGCTGTTCAAGGCTAAGCGGAAGATTACTGGACTGTGCGAAGAAGACTTTATCTGTACCAGAACGATGGAATGCTTAAACACAACAAAGTACATCTACACATAGCAGGCCAAGGCCTGTGTGTTTGTGTGTTTGTGTGTGTGTGTGAGCAAATCTCTATCCGGGTGATTGCCCCCCCTCCGTAGCGGGTAGAGACCAATGTAAATCAGGGACAATCCTTTAATAAAAATTGCTTGGAATGCGGAGAGCTGTTAGAGCGACTGGGGAAAATTGTAGCTGACGGTTCTCCCTACTCGCTCTCCAAGCGAGCTTGAAACTTAATTAACGATTCTCTGTGTCTATTCATTTCAGGTGTTTCATATTACAAATGTTAAGGGTTTGAACCAAACAGTCAGTGAGTGTGTCAGAGAACTAGTGTGTGTGTCTGTGGGCACCACTGCACTTCCTCAAACTATGAAGTGTTGTGTGCGAGTGTGTGAGAGTGTCAGAGAATTAGTGTCTATGATGGGTTTGTTTGTTTGCATTTAAGGCCAATTAGGTAGCTGTGGCTATTTCATGGCCAGTACAGGTAACAACATTTTCTTGTCTAGGGTGTGTGTGTGTGTGTGTGTGTGTGTGTGTGTGTGTGTGTGTGTGTGTGTGTGTGTGTGTGTGTGTGTGTGTGTGTGTGTGTGTGTGTGTGTGTTGTGCACAGCACCTGCTGTCTAAGTAGCTCGTTGTCCAGCTGAACCCTCTCCACCTCCTTGAAGCTCTCCTGCAGCCGCTGGTTGTTCTGCCGCAGCTCCCGGATGTAGTCGCACGCCTTAGACAAGATGCCTCCTTTGCTCTGCCAGGCAGGGGGAGGAATGCAGAGCATGGTTAAACACAGGGTGCCGTTTGTTGGAAAACCAGAAGGGGAGGATACGTTTCAACTTTTAAGCCTTATTAATGGAATTACATTAAGCTGTGATTCAAATCATGTCTAAGAAGTGGCGATATCAAAACCAGAACAGGGGGACAATACCCAAGCCCTCCCCCCAATGTCACCCTTGTTAAACATGTACACATAATCTGACCTGGGGAGTAGAATTATTCAAATAACCCAACGTTTAACATTGGGGACTCCAAGGTAAAATAAAGGGTTTTTCAATAACTAGGCCGACTACCTTGACTCAGAGGTGAGTGCTTTGGATTCACAGTTAATCAGTCTATGAAACCTTAAAGGAATAACCAGATGCAGACTAGACGCTCGCTATTTTTTTTTACTTTTGCCACTAACCTGGGGAGTTAAATGCTAGACTTGCCTAAGATAACCGATAGGAAGTGGTAAACCTTATAATAGATATCAAAAAAAGAGGAAAAGGAGAGTGCTGCGTTGGGTCAATTGTTTGTAAAAGAATCAGGTGCACTTCAGAAAGGACATGATAACTTCAGTAATTGGCTTGTGACTATCTCCAAAGTGTGAAGGTCCAAAAAGAAGGTTCCTTGCATGCCCTGATGAAGACTGATTGTAGTCGAAACGCGTAGGCATTATCCATTAAAATAAAGGATTTTAAACTTTTTTCACTAAGATCAGTGTGCCTCGGATCATTCTGACTACCACTTTCAACAAGGAACCTTCTTTTTGGACCTTCACACTTTGGAGATAGTCACAAGCCAATTACTGAACTTATAATAGATAGTTTGCCATAGTCATTTAGCTGAGACAATGAGGACTCCAGGCTCTTCTACAAACGTATTACATGATTTACCACAACCTCAAGTTAAATTCAACCGAGATTACTACTGAACCAGCTGCTAGGTATACTCCTCTGAATACATGCATGTAAACACATACCATACACATACTGTATACTGAACAGTATACTCACACATACACAATACGTCAAGCTCAATACTCAATACTTTTAAAGTATAAGCATGAATAACACAAACACAACCACAACACACTTTTACTCAAGTGAATTTACCTGTATGCACTAGCGCAAACACTCAACATACAATGAATACATAAGTAATTTACACACACACACACACACACACACACACACACACACACACACACACACACACACACACACACACTGATGTAATAAACACCCACCACCACAACAACAACCACATACAGTACGAGTGAGAAGAACAAAAGTAAAATCAAAAACCTCGGAGGTGCTGCTCACCGCTCCTGTTTTGGTGGCGTCCAGGTTGCAGTCGGGGATGATCTTTGACAGGGTCACGATCCAGTTATTGATCTTATCTCTCCTGCGCCTCTCCACTACAATTAGAAAACAAGAAAAACAGAAAAGAGGACAAACACTTAGACATGTCTAAGAATGTCTATTAGAAATGTCAGTCTTGTGTATGTCTATGTCCTGGCATGGTATAGACAGAAAACGTAATGTCATTTTCCTTGTATGACTTGTGCAAATGAAGAAAGTGACAATAAAAGCTGACTTGACTTGACATTGGAAAAGACATTCGTCTAAGTAAGACAACTTGGACAACAACATTGTTCATTGCTAAATGTCAATGTGCGCCTGTATTTGTGGTCAAAGTCGTCCTTTTGGTACATAGCTGTGTTTGTTGTTTTGATTCATATTTTGTTGTCAATAAGAGAGTGAGACAATCAACTCCCATCAACTACAAGGTGCAACTAAATTTCTTGGCCCTTGACCTTTTGTCTTGGCTGTTTTTTGGACTGTAACCCACAGGCTGTTTTCTTTTCTTTCTTTCCTTCTTTCTTTCTTTCTATCTTTTTTTTAAACCTAACCTACATTAGAGAACTCAATACCCCCCTCCAGTGGAGGAGGGAGGTCTTACACAATAGGAGTCAATGCCATAATGCAGTGGTTCTCAAACTGTGGGCCTGAAGGTATTCCAAGTGGGTCTTGATATAATTGTTTATCTGCCTACGCAACTGAATCCTCTTTTCTGATTGGCTGATGGGGTTGCGACTAATTCCCTATAACCTGTAAGGCGTCAAACGTGCGACTAAGTTAGGCGAACTGCCGTTACTAATTCTAAACTGCAGGTTGCTATGGCCAAAAGCCAGTCGTTATTTCTATCGCATTTGGTTGTCAAGCCAAGAGCCAGCCGTCAGTTCTATCGCATTTGGTTGTCAAGTCTGTCGCCCTCAAAGTTCTACTACATGCATCTGATAGAGGCACGCCCGATTACGTGCGCACTAAATTATTCTGCAGTTGGCATAATTCATAGGTTACAAATTTACAGATAGGCCTAGCAATAGATGACAAAATTACCCTGTACCGAAATTCTAAGCACCTGCCTCGCCATCAATTGTATCGAAACGAGTCACCTCGTCATCTGCTCCACTCACATTTTTAAAATGTAGGCCATTTCCCGCTGCCTTCCCAACTATTGATCCGAAAACATCCCTTTTTTTTAAAATTAGGCTACTCCTCTCTTGTGGGGAAGGAACACGTGTGAAAGGGGAAAGGGGAGAGTTATTGAAAATGACCCTAGCGTGGGGAATCTCTCTCTCTTTCTCTATCTCTCTCTCTTTTACGCACAAAGTTGACAGGTAGCCTATGATGATCAGCAGGGGGAAATAGACGCGTAATGCGACATGTGTCGATTCATCATAGAAATGCTTCGCAAGTTTTTGTTTTTAAACTTCCATCCCACTGTAGTATAGGGCCAAAGGAAAATTAAATAATCCCAGCGTCGGCAGACTACCAAACGAAGATTCTAGGCGCTTCAAGTTGGACGCCCGCACAGCAACATTCTATCTTGATAGAACATGGTTCCTACAACTTTACCGACAATAATAGATTAAAAAAGTACCCTACCATAACGGCAGATAAGCGGGATAACGGCCTTCGAGGTCGACCGGTTATACGAAATGAATGGCTTGGCGGAGGCAACTTTGTCTCCGCGCTGCGCGCGTCGCCAAAGTTCAAAGCCGCCGCCTCGCCATTAATTTCGTATAACCGGTCACCTCGTCGGCCGTTATCCCTTACATAAACATCAAAATAATATTTGGGTGTGTTGCTGTGGACCATTCATTTCAGTTGTATTGTTTATTGGACAGAGATGGGCCCCGAACATTTGTGAAAGTTTCAAGTGGACCCCAAGTTGGAATAGGTTGAGAACCCCTGCCATAATGGAACGGCTGGGTGTTATCATTTTTCGGCTCACACAATACCAGTTTGTTCGCTATGGTAAAACACAGTGCCTTGCTTGGTTTCAGTTATGTAGTAAACCATCCCATCACCTTCTCCTAATCACATTCATGTGTCCTCAAGATACAGACCACAAGGTAAAAAAAAAAAAGTTTTCATAAGTACAAAACATGATCCCATGTCCCGACTAAAATGTCTGATTTCCGAGTGTATATAATGAGTGATGTTGTTCTGTACAGATTTATATTAGGGCACTTCATTTTATACTTTATATTATACTTATATACTTATATATACTTATACTTTATATTTATATTTGGGCAGTCATGGGTGAGCGGTTAGGGCGTCAGACTTGCATCCCACAGGTTGCCGGTTCGACTCCCGACCCGCCAGGTTGGTGGGGGGAGTAATCAACCAGTGCTCTCCCCCATCCTCCTCCATGACTGAGGTACCCTGAGCATGGTACCGTCCCACCGCACTGCTCCCCATGGGGCGCCACTGAGGGCTGCCCCCTTGCACGGGTGAGGCATAAATGCAATTTCGTTGTGTGCAGTGTGCAGTGTTCACTTGTGTGCTGTGGAGTGCTGTGTCACAATGACAATGGGAGTTGGAGTTTCCCAATGGGCTTTCACTTTTTCACTTTATATTACTATTTTTTATCCTCGTACTTGAATATGTGACATCATGTCTGTCAATAGGATGCACTGCTGTTGTTATTGTCTAAATGTTCAGTGTGGAATGCTTGTGTGTGGCGTGTGTCCTAATGTGTGTTTGAAATGTTTTGTATGAGTGCAGATCACCTGACGGCAAATCAAGTCTACCTCCATCTAATCTAATCTAATGTAATCTAATGTAATCTAATCTAATGTAATCTAGGTCAGTGGTTCCCAACCGTTTTCTTCAGGGACCCATATTTTTACTATTGTAAGCTATGGTGACCCAATGGGCGAGCGCCCACAGGAGACGGAGTCACATGATACTCATTAATTATCATTTTATTCCTCAATTTGTCTTCAGTCAAATACTGTATAGAATAACTGTTTAATGTAGGCTATCACTTACATTATGTTGCTTCTATGCATATACTGTACTAGTTTAAATGCTTTGTCATTTACTCAACATGGGCTATATGGTATTAAAATGAAACCCCTTAAACTCAAGAGAGCTTCGCGACCCACTGTGGATCTTTGGCGACCCAAAGGTTGGGTCCCGACCCATAGGTTGGGAACGACTGATCTAGGTGATGTTGCTCCTCACCCTCGTTGTGTTGGGCTCTTCTGCGCTCGTCTCGGGGTGCTCGTGCCCCCTCCATCTTCCTGTGGAAAAAAATGGAACACAGAAAAGACTTTTTTTTAAAAATAACCCCAATTTACTTTAACGTATCTCCTACCCTATCAGAAAAATAATAAAACGCTCACACACACAAAGAAAGTGTCTGTCTAAATCAAGATCTAGACACTTGGTGAGCCCATCATCACCCACTGAAACTAAACAATTACCATTTTAGAATCTGGATGTGGGAAAAGTGGTTACAAACTTAAAAATCACCAGGAAAAAAAAATCATTCACACACATTTTCGCACATACACACAAAACATAAAACACAGAAAGCACCAAGTTTGCTCCCAGCAGAGTCTCTCTTAGGGTTCTTAACTAGCTCATGCCTCACAAACAAACACACACACACACACACACACAAACAAACAATCGACAATAACCCTAAGCTAATTCCCCTCACACAGAAGACCTCTGATCCCCAACGGTAAAACACACAGGCCTCAAATGTCCCTGTAAACCACCAGCTACCACGTAGTAGCATGGTGACCACACCAGCACCCCAAACGTCCCCAACAAACACAGCAGCCACGCTCACAACAACCCCGACTTCACTCTGCCTACTACAGCCTCGGGAGGGGAGTAGTGGGTTTGTTTTGGGGGGTGGGGGGTGGAGGCTGGTCCGAGTTTGGGTGAGTGTTTGGGAGGGTGTGTGGGGGAGTGACAGATGGGTATGTGGGGAAAGGTGTGGGTGGTTTGGCATGGGCATAGGGGTTGGGGTGTGTTGTGGTGGTGTTGGTGGTGAGAGGTAAGTGGTGGGTGTGTAGGTGGGGCGTAATGTGTAGAGGTGGTCCTCACCAGCCGACATTGCCTTGTTGCATCATCTTGTTGTCACCGTAGTCTCTGTTGGGGGGGCAGGGCAAGGGGCAAAAGTGGTTTGGCAGGACTTTGTTTTAGGCATTAGTTCAAATCACACATGATCAAAACATTTTCGGTTTTTTTGGCAAATTGGATGGATGGACAGACAGACGACCCTATGCCAATATGGTTGCGTCCGTCTAAACGGGTGCGGCGGCCGAATTGGGCCAAACCAGGAAAGGGCTGGAGTAGGGGTGTGTGTGTGCACTCTAAAGAAAAAATATCTCAAGGTTCTTGAGCGTAAACAGACTGGATATAGTATATAAAGTCCTTGTCTACACTACACTGAATACATTGACCCAAACCCAAGATATGATGAGTAAAAAAAAAAAACCTTCGCAAATCAAGCTCATCACATTGTGCTAATGGCTATGCTGTTAATATTGTTGTGCATGTTGCTGGTAAGCTTCAAATACTGCGATCAGTATGTTGGATGCTTGCTATGGTGCCAACTTGTGGTTAGCACCATATGGGCAGGATGGCTGCCATTTGAAAATTTCAGTGTAGTACGTGTGCGTAGAGAAAAAAATGTGCTTACACTGTGCATCCTGTATCTTGTGCGTAAGTGTGTGTGTTTGTGTGTGTAGAGACTCACGTGGTGTAGGTGTGTGTGCGGGGTGCGATGGTACGAGGCGTGCCCGGCTGCAACACGTCTGGAGGACTCATCATCACGTAAAACTGACCTGTCATCAACATACACCCACAACAGCAATGAATATACAACCACAGTTATAAAGCAATTCAATTGGTTGTCGCTTTTTACTATTTAAGACATAATTATGATTATAAAACATACTTTGTAAACATGGTATACATGCGTGTGCGAGAGACATATTGTAGAACATGTATACTAAATAATCCCTCCCCCTCATGTAATGTAAGAGGCAAAGAGAAAGGTGGAGACAGAGAGGGACAGAGAGGGACAGAGAGAGAGAGAGAGAGAGAGAGAGAGAGAGAGAGAGAGAGAGAGGCAATGTAACAGAGGGACAGAGAGAGAGAGAGAGAGAGAGAGAGAGAGAGAGAGAGAGAGAGAGAGAGAGAGAGAGAGAGAGAGAGAGAGAGAGAGAGAGAGAGAGAATGTAACAGAGGGAAAGGGAGAGAGACAGAGAGAGCATAGAAAACTGGGAGTAGAAAACAGAAGGTGTGGGTCAATGCTGTTTTTTTTTCGTAGCACACATCAGGGTGGTGCAACCATAGCTAATTTCACTATTGTATGAATTAAATGATTTCTGTATTATATTTAGAGGTCCATCTAAGAAGCATATTTGTTGATGTACATTAATTATTGATTACTAATTAATTTATGGGCATTAGCTGTGGTTGTACCACCTGACGTCGGAGCCCCCCCCAAAAAAGTGTCATTGATGGGAATATAGATGTAGAAAAGATGAAGAAAAAAAACGAATGCAGGAAAATAGAGTGGCAGAGAGACAGAGAGAGACAACAGAAACGTGTGACTGTGATGGAGAGTATAAAATGACAGAGAGAGAGAGAGAGAGAGAGAGAGAGAGAGAGAGAGAGAGAGAGAGAGAGAGAGAGAGAGCGCAGGTAAGACAGTGTGTTTGCTTGTTTGTTTGTTTATATTTATGGCCAAATATGCAACTGTGGCTATTTCATGGCCAGTACAGGTCGCAGGTAAGACAGACAGAGCTCACCGCCCGCTTGCGTGAGGGTGGGGTCCGCGGTGGCCTGCACCTGGACGGCCGTGCCGTCACTGACGGTGGCGGCTGGGAAGTAGGCGAAGCGCGTCTCCCCGCCCACCGCCTCCCCCGCGGGACTGCCGCCATTACTGAAGGGGTTCTGGATAACAGCCTGCACAGACACGCCAGAACAAGACATGGAACCGGAACCATGCATAAATATACATACGGAGAAACAAACAGGAGACTGAGGAAAAACAGGAGCAGGAATAGCTGGGATTATGTATTATTTACACTCAAATAACATGATAACAGGCATATTATTTATACTTATTATTACAACATATAAATATGAGATATATAATATCAATTTAATAAAAGTGTAAATATTTGGAGAGGAAACAAGAGAGGGAAGATGGAGCACATCATATTTCAGGTTCAAGGCAAATTGGCAGCCATACATTCAAATCTGTGGCACACCACACACACACACCTCCCCACAAACAAGGACAGACAGACAGACCTCCCCACACACAAGACAGACAGACAGACAGACAGACAGACACACACACACACACACACCTGAGCTACTGCCTGCTGCGCTCCAGCAAAGGCTGCCGTGGAGACCACGCTAACTGCGGCTCCTCCATCACCTACGGCCTCGAGCTGGTCCTCTGTCACCTGGACCACCCGGTACGTCACCTGGAGAAATAGATAGATAGAGATAGACAGAGAGAGAGAGAGAGAGAGAGAGAGAGAGAGAGAGAGAGAGAGAGAGAGAGAGAGAGAGAGAGAGAGAGAGAACTATCAACCTGTGCACTCCCGGTAATTGGTCCACAACTACCGAGCTGGAATAGCTCAGACCCAAAGTGTGATGGGCAATTTGGCAAGGAATTACACAAAGATTGGGGTAATTGGGAATGAAAGGGAGTCAGCCTCACCTGCCCTCCGTTGCTTTCTGTGCGGAACTGGTACTGGACATTGTGGTCAGCGAACGCTGCCTGCTGGACACTTGCTATGGTAACAGCAGCCTGTTCCTCCGCCCCAACTGCCTCTCCTGTCAAGACAGGTGTGTAGACAACATAAACATGAACGTCCTTGAGGCCTTCAGACAGCAATGCAACCGTAACTATACTTAGTAAGTAGTCCCTTTTAGGTGGGCCATGACCTACAATATCTTTCTTTTATGTTAAGTGACACAATAAAGCCAAGAAAGGGAACAACAATTTGTGTATTGTTTAGGTCTTGTTTTCTGCACTAGTGGAAGTAACCAGTCATTCTTCAAACATTTGAACTTACCCTCCTGCAGTTGAACCACCTCCTCGGTTTCCTGTTTGTCGTGACTGCAGAGAAACAGATGTGGTGACTTTTAGTGAGTGGTGTGAAAACATAGCCATTGCCCAACCTGGCAACACGCCATCAACAAAACACAGTTCCAACTTCAGTTATGTGAATACCACCCAGGGCAGAAAGCTTTCCTGTTGTTTTCGTACACAAAATAATCGGGTGGACTGCAGCCACCACCTTACTTCTACTGTAGGATTTAAGTGATTAAAATGAACTATACATCATAACTAACAACAAACATGGAAGCATGAAGAATCAACAAAATTGTGTGATGTATAACTATGCAAGGCATCAATTCAATGAACGCAACTGTTAGCGACTGCATTTATAAGCATTCAGAAATCATTCAGCAGAACTCCATGCGATTTCAAGCTTATATGTTAGGTCTACTAGATTTGCACAGTTCATAACTGCTCTATTAGTCTGGTAGTTGTTATAACAAAGTTAACACATACTGTAGTACAGAAACGACCTTTATTGAATAGCATGCAGGCTAACATAAAAAAAAATACAAAGTCAGCGATTAAAAGGTAGATTAAAGGCAAAGGGTAAGTAGTGTTAAGAGCTGGCAGTTCAAACCACCCGCGCATACTGATGCAAATACATATTGTATTGGGTTAGGTGCTGGGTTAAATGGCAACAAACTATACATGTTTAGCTGCAAACACTGCCCAAAGATGGAGGTGACTGGGCCTAGGAAGCCATTAATGCGAGCGACGGGCAAGGGACGCGCTCTCACCTCGTCGGGGTGTCCAGGCTCTGTTCGAGCATATCCATGAAGGTAACGATATAAAAAGTGATATTCAGCGACACTGAAATACGGAGATGGAAGTCCTGATCACGGGGACAAACACACGGGTCATGTGAGAAAGACAGTCCAGGACACGTGAGGTACAGACTGGGCAAGAACCTAAAATGGAGACCGCAGAGACGGAGCTTGTCTGCGCGCTCTTGCGGATATCGTCGTTTCCTCCTCTTCCACCCCGTTAACGCGCTGGCAACACACGTAAATCCTTGTCTTGCGAGCTATATTACTAAAAAAGATCAGTATAACCGCCTTTCTGGTTTCTATTAAACATGTATATTTACTATGTTGGGAATTCTATTTCCTCTTGCTACTTCATTCCTTTCTTCTCTAAAGGATCGTTATCCTTCGGCTCTCTCACTGCAAGCTGTTCACATATCCATCCGCAAGACTGCAGCCCTATTCGGTTGCGGCTAATAAAATATGGAGTGGAATAGGTAGGCAATTAACTAGATATTCGCCGATTGCAAAACGTAGCCTATATGGCCTTTCGTCGATAAACATAACTGGATATTGGAGCACATGTTCAATCAAAATTGGGTGATGTCAAGCTTTATTCATCCAGCGTAACTTTGCCTTATAGTGGGGGGAAACTCATCAGATAATATTCGGTGATGTCTGTGTGTAACCAGTTTTCTAGTAGCCTACCCAAAAGAACAATCCCTTCCTGCTACCATTGTCAAATGTGCCACTGTCTTACTGGAAAGAGTGTATCTACTGCATTTTATCGTCTATTCAAACCTATGGGAAATGTGTGGCGTGCCTGTGAATGTTGGTCACTCGGTTTCAGAACAAGTAGTTCCTACTAAACGTCAATGTTGATACTCCTGACTGCTTTGTGTCTCAGTCTACCGGACAAGAGAAATGTTCTAAAATACAGCTTCTCGTGCAATATGTCGATTCCTCAGTCTGTCCTTGACATGTGATACTTTAGTCAACCCCATTAACAAATCTCAAGCCGTACACGACAAAGATATGACTCAGGTGACTGATGTGATCCAATCCGGGTTTTCGGTCGAACCACATGACACGGATGTGGATTTCATCAGACGATAGGAAAGAATGGTCGATGAACTGTCAAAGAGTGTAACATTAAAAGACAACATTACAATTTGTTTCATCAGTAAATCTTGTAACAGTGTAGCTTAACTATTAGTTATTAGTTATATCCATCCCGTCCTGTTTACATAGTTGGGTGGCACGAGGCTCAATAATCGATTGACAGCTAGCAGAACGCAGGTCATGTATTAACTTGGAACTCTAAAAGCAAGTTTGCATTGTTTTTAACATAGCCCAGAAGTAGCCTATACGGCTCTGGCCCAGAAATTGTAACACTCCACCTGGCACATTCATAGGCCTATGCCATAGCAGTTTTAACTGACATCTGTGTCTAGATAGCTTAATAAGCTATTAAGTTGGTTGTCTGCATGCATGTTGCCCATTTTCTTTTCTTTCTTTTTTTCTTTTTTAAATGAAATAAAATTCCAGGGGTATCCCTTGTTTTGGATTTAAAATATTATATATTATTTGGCAATTAAAGCATTAGCATATGGCTAATTTGACTATATATTTCACCTATTATTTGTTTCTTTTTAAACCAAGGGGTTGTTGATTGTTGATCATTGTTATAATAAACTTTGTGAATCTATTCAACACATTTCTCTCTGCTGTTTGTCTTTTCAAGTAGGCTACTCCACGTAGACAAGATAGGCCCAATCTTCGGGGACGTTTTGGTTAAAATAAGGTAAAATAAAAGTTAGTAGGCCTATTAGGCTAGATCAGGGTTTCCAATTTGGGGACCACTTGAAATTTTCACAACTGTTCGTGGTCCACCTCTATCCCATAAACCAGTGTTTCCCAACCTTTTTTGTCTCATGTACCCCCCAAGCCTTTCCGTTGTGCCATGAGTACTCCCTAACTCGTGTTTTACATCGCTTTTTCTATTCCAGTGTGACTATGCTCCATGCATTTGTTAAAATTACATTTTTCCAAGTACCCCCTGCAGTGTGTTCGTGTACCCCTAGTGGTACACGTACCCCTGGTTGGGAAACAGTGCCATAAACAATGCAACTAAAGCTTTGTCAGCAGCAATGCAAACAAATATTTATATTTTTTATTTAGAAAATTATTTCACTGCCCACTTGGAACAGGCTACCTTTTGCGGCCCACAGTTTGGCGAATCACTGGGCTAAATAAGTGTACGTATTATGATCAGTGACGTTATCATTTTATAATCCTGTGAGACTCACTGATCATAATAAACAGTGTGAGTTTGTGCTGCCACCCATTAGCTTTTGTTTCGGAGAGAGAGGTCATGATGAAGACTGTTGAAGTCGAAACGTAATCCAGCCATGAAATAATAAAAGGAAAAAGGATTTTGTGTGTGGGGATCTCTCTCTCCGAAACTAGTCAGCCTTTGTCCTGCACCTTTTCCTGGGATGTGCACAATCTTCACCACTTCAGCCCATTAGCTTTTGACCTCTCATGCACTCACTACATAAGCATGTTGGGTTAATGTGCATTTTGGGTTGGTGTACATTTTCATTTGGCCACCACAAATACAGAAGGTTTTTCTTAAAGATCAACTTCAGGGTCTTTTACAAGATAGTTTTAATGGGTTTATTAGAATAATTTCTCTAAATGTACTGTATCTTCAGAGCCCTTTTTTGTCAGGTTTTTCCGGACCCATTATTTAGTAGCGGATTTTTCGACAAAAGTTATTTTTGGCATAAAAGTTTTTCTATACTGAATTTCCCACAACTTTCAGTCACTAATAGTGTTCCAGTTAAGTCACCCCCTCACACACACTCACACACCTGACTCTGAGAATACATTGTGGTGATTCCACAAATATGGAACTATTTCGAGCCAAAATGTTGTTAAAAATATAAGCTATATGGAGCTGACCAGAGTCAACCAGCAAAACATCCCTTTTTCTTGTTATTAAAAGCCAGCCATCAATGACATCCTATCCTATCATCTAGGCCAGGGGTGGGCAACCGGAGGCCCAGGGACCACATGATGCCCGCCCCCTCAGTGCGGCCCGTAGATAAAACATAGTTTTAAAAATAATAACAATAATAATACCAAGATAAAAAAACACTACTGAGTCAATCTATTGTAATTATAGTGTTGGCCAATACCAATACATAACACCTATATCTTTCAAACAATATCGGCAGTCAGTGAGCAACCAACTCATCATTTAAAGGGACACTGTGCAGGAAATGGTCAAAAAGGGTACTGCAACTATGCTGCTCATTGAAACTGGGCTGCCTATTGCCAAATTTGATCTTTACATGAAAGTGTACCAAGTAATAAACAGATATTTTCTAATCTGGTTCAAGAACAGTCATTTTTGCAGCTGAAAATGGGGATTTTTGGAAATTCAAAATGGCGGACCATGGAGAAGATCCCCCTTTTCATGTATGAAAAGTGCAATTTTTCCAGTCATAATGAATACTTCGAATTTCATGGTGGTGGTAAGTATTCATGAAAAAGGTAACATTAGTGAATGGGCAGCATGCATTCTGGAAATAAACAACTAAAAATCTCACACAGTGTCCCTTTAAGTTGCCCATCCCTGATCTAGGCTAACCATGAAACCAGCCACTAGAGTTAAAAGGAGAACGGAAGCTCTGTGAGGGCCCAAGTCTTCTTAAAAACACAGGTGCTCTAACTAAGAATCTTTGTGGGTAGCAAGCAGCAAAAAGAAGAAGAAAACTGTGGCACTCCAGTTTCATTATTTTTTACTATTTTCCAGGCAGGTTCGCACACTAAATAAGACACTTGTGAGCACAGAGAGCACTGATGATGGCAGCAACTTGAAACGTCTGCTCTACTCAAAACGTCTGCTCTACTAAAAAAAAACTCCTTGTGCTTGACCTTAGTGTCTTATTTAGTGTGCGAACCTGCTCCAACTTTTGAACTATACTTTTTGGGTCCATGCATCCACCTACTGTACTTATTTTTCAAAATATCCAGAGTGTCAGGGTGACCAACCACTAGAGGTCTCAATAGGCAAACAATAGTTTAGACAGCATCAGAAACATATTGTGAACAACCTGGTAGTACACTTTGACATGCCATTTAGTGCCTATATCAATGAACAGGTGCGTGGCCTTATCTTGTGTCTATCTTCCCAGCATAGTGTATGATGGCACATCTTCACCTGTGTGTGTGTGTGCGTGCGTGCATGCGCGTGCGTGCATGCGCGTGCGTGCGTGCGCGTGCGCGCGCGTATGTGTGCGTGCGTGCGTGCGTGCGTGCGTGCGTGCGTGCGTGTGTCCATGCCTGCATAAGTAAGCACATACGTGTGCATGGATGACTATGACTCTAAACTACTATTGCCATGGGTGAGTGGTGGATGTGGCAGTGTTATCGGGAATGGGAGTGGGAGTGGGACTGGGGGTAGGTGATGGTAGCAAAGAGGCGCCCCTCCAAAAGAAACTGTGTGCTTCAGCATGTTGCTTTGTACCACAGCAGCAGTACTGCAAGCCTCTGCAACATCCACTGCTGTGCAACACTCATACACACACACAAAAAGTCAGTGACAGGGTGACAGACACCCCCATACACACACGCACGCACGCACACGCACACACACACACACACACACACACACACACACACACACACACACACACACACACACACACACACACACACACACACACACACACACCATAAAAGCAAATATGGTCACGTGCATAGAGGTCTGTACCCCACCCTAACCTCTCCACCCCTCCCCTACCACCACCACTTTGGCCATTGGCCAGGTCAAGTGCATTTGTTAGGTAAAGGGTGGTGGGGATGGGGGGCTGGGGGGTCGAGGGAGGTGTTTAGGTTTTGTGTTAAAGGATTTTGCCTCCATCAACAGAAAAAACAGAGGGGATAACTTTTTGGAATTTCGCCCACAGAGGTTCTCTTTGACCCTCACTCTGGTTCACATCACTTCTCTCTCTCTCTCTCCTTCTATCTCTCTCTTTCCCTTGCTCCCTTTCTTCCCCCGAAAGGTGAACAGTAAAGAGGGTATAGCTATCCCAGAGGTTGCAAGGTAAGACACCAAGGCTTACATTTACATTTAAAAAAAAAAAAAAAAAGATTGTGACTTGGATTTCCGTTAGTAATATCATGAAGACGTGTGAGTGCCTGGGTAAGTTAAGTGGCTATGAATTAGTGTATGAAGCTATCATAATTTAAGGTACTAAGTGAAGGTTGAGATGTTTCATGGTCCCATTAGTGGATATCTACTTGATTGCCATGGCAGGTGTGATGTTTGTCCTCCTGCATGATGTGTTGTTTCTCTCTTGTGTTTTATGGGGACCAATGTCCAGGAGTCCATAGGAGTCCATAGGAGCTAGACAGAACATTCTGTCACACTCAATATTATTATTACATATTGATATTCTCATTGCTCCATTATTTTGTCGTGGCGATATACATGTATATACAGTAGATGCTGTATATTTAAGGCAGTTAAAACTGCTACATGTGGACAAGGGAGTATTTATATGCTTTCTTTTGAAAGGAAAATAGACAACAAGCTTTTCTATTATCCTGTGTGATGGGTGTTATGATATAGCATGGGTTACACAGAGACTCTGAGGCCTTGTATGTCTTGTCAGTTTAGAGGTTGGACCTTAGCCTCGTTCATGTGTTTCCGTATAATGCAGTGTGTCCCTGTATAATGTTGTGTGTGTTTGTCTGCATGACAAAGGGTCTCTATGATAGCATTTGTCTCTGTATGATGCTGTCTACTGCATCTTTGTGTGGTGTGATGCTGCGTGTCTCTGTGTATGATGCTGTGTGTCTCTCCTCATGGTGCTGTGTTTCTACGGCACTTGATTCAATGTCTATCATGGTGTAGTGCTGTTCCCAACTAGGGGTATGTGTACCAATAGGGGTACACAGCAGGGGATACGTAGACCAATGTTATAACAACAAATGTATGGAGCATAATGACATTGGGATAGACAAAGAAATATAGAGCACGGGTGAGAGGGGGTGCTCATTGTATGGTTAAAAAAAGGCTTAGGGGGTACGCAATACAAAAAAAGGTCGTTGAACTCTGGTGTTGTGTCTATCAGATACTGTGTATGTCTATGTTGCTGTGTGTGCTCCTGTCTCTGCCTCTGTCTCTGTGTAATCCTGCATCACACTCGGCACAATGCTGTCACTAGGTCACAGATGGTCACATGCTGGGTGTGTTGCCTTTGTTTTGTTTAGTTTACTTTATTTGAATAAGGATAGATACTTAGTATGTAGGTTGTGTGACAGCCCAACAGGAAGCATCATAGCAATTTGTACCCAAAGCCAATTTCCCACGCCCCTCCCTAGAAGGCCTTTTACTGCACTGCACTGCATCTATCCTTGTCTATTTCTCATTTTAGTGCATAGCTTCTGTTTTCCTATTTTGCATCTATTGGCTGTGCCAAAACAACATCTTACATACAATTTGCTGGTCTAATCCTTTGACACTTACTTTGTCGGTCCCTTAGTTGGCACTACAAAATAAAAAAAACGTTTTCACATCTGAGCTGCTCGGCAAACTGCCCATTCTTGCTCGAGGCAGACTAGTCCTCTCTTATTGATGCCTCAGGTAGTGAACTTACATGAGCGGCAGCAGAGATCTTCTTCTATCATATAATTTGCATTGCGTGGTAGTGACACTTTTTTGCACATTTGTCTAAACAGAATATGTTTTTGCACATTGGCTTTTTATTTTTTTCTTTATTTTTTATTGTCCCCCTCCCTGACTATTACCTGTGTTATATGTGTCTGTCCGTGTGGGCATTATGTGTATTTGTGTAAGCTACTTGACACCTGAATTTCCCCTCGGGGATCAATAAAGTTACTCTACTCTACTCTACTCTACTCTACTCTACTCTACTCTACTCTATTTAACCCTTGACTTGCCTGCTGCTTCTTGCAGGATGTACAGTTTCATGGGCGGTGGCCTCTTCTGTGCCATTGTGGGGAACATCATGCTGGTGGTCTCCACGGCGACGGACTACTGGATGCAGTACCACCTGTCGGGTAGCAACGCGCACCAGGGCCTCTGGAGGTACTGCATGGGCCACAAGTGCTACTGGCAGACGGACAGCATAGGTGAGCTGCGCGCACGCACGCACGCACGCACGCACGCACGCACACACGCACGCACGCACGCACGCACGCACGCACACACACACACACACACACACACACACACACACACACACACACACACACACACACACACACCTTGTGGAAGTTTGCTTTTTGAAATTGGCTAGGTCAGAAGATTACCATCAAGGAACCTCAATCCCCACCAAGGCTGTTGCTCGTATACAAACACACACGTTCGCCTTTTCATGGACCGTTTCGGCTTGTCAGTGGGCTTGTCTCGTGTGGTGAGGCATACGAGTTTAAATGAACAACAAAGTTTGGCGCACACATCAGTGGTGAAAGATCTCACACTTTGTAGACAGACAATGAGGCAATAAGATTCTGAAAGTCAATTTTGTCTGTTTGGCACTCCAGTTGACCCTGTCCTGCATTACCGTAGCAACTCAGGGGGTCAGGTGAGTGCCAGACCAATCAGCAGTGACTTGGACCCACCAGCCCACCCAATGGCTGCCTGGATCTGCAAAGCTGCGACATATACAGGCACACACCTTCTATGTCCCTCTGAGTGTCCGTCTCTGTCAGAATGTAAAATGTTTGACATTGGCTAGGTCAGATTACCAAAAATGAATCTCAATCACGTCGTAAATTTTGTTAAAAGTGCTACTGGACGCCAAGGTAAATATACGCACCAATGACATACAGCCATGTATATATATCTATAGATGTACAAGTACGTCATTGATACATACACTTTAGTGATCATATCCGGCACTTCCTTTTCAGCCAACCACAACAATGTATTCTGGGTGGCGTAGTCTAGCCCACTACAATACATACACACAAATATGTTTTATTCCTCTTAAAGACATCTCTTCACACAAGTTTGTTTGGGCAGTTGAACCTATTGTAAATAGAATGCCTTTTTATTGTCAATCTACACACATAGTACATGAAAGGATGAGATCATCAAACAAGACCCCTTCAGGTTGTAAACCAAACATGATACAACGTGTCAGACAGATCAGGCAAATAAAATGTGACTATGTCGTCCCTGCCGTGGCCGACCGGTGGGGCACTCGCCTGCCATGTGGCTGACCCGGGTTCGACCTTTGTCGACCCCTTCCCATCTCTCTCCCAATTCGCTTCCTATCCACCTCTCACACTGTCCTGTTGCATAAAGTCGAAAAAGACCAAAAAAAATAAATCTTTAAAAAAAGTGACTATATCTTGTGGATGGTAACTCAATGTCCTTTCTCTGCCACGTGTCTAGCTTACTGGAATGCCACGAGGGCCTTCATGATCCTGTCTGGCATGGCGTGCTTCGCGGGCATCCTGGCTGGCATCTTCTCATTCGCCCACTTCTCCGCCTTTGAGAGGTTCAATCGCTCCTTTGCTGCAGGGCTCATGTTCTTCGTATCGAGTAAGTCTCTCTCTCTGTCTGTTTTGCACTCTGTCTCTCTCTCTCTCTCTCTCTCTCTCTCTCTCTCTCTCTCTCTCTCTCTCTCTCTCTCCCTCTCTCTCTCCCATCCCCATATTTCTTTTTGTCCACTCAAACACCTCGTCCTCGCCTTTCACCTCTGCTACACTGCCATTTAAACATAAACACGAACACACACACACACACACACACACACACACGCGCGCGCTCGCGCACACACACACACACACACACACACACACACACACACACACACACACACACACACACACACACACACACACACACACACACACACACACCATGTCCCTCAGCACTCTCCGCATACACTAAGTCTTCTCAGGTATCATACATGTAGGTTAAGTATTCTCTTCCTTCGGTGACCATTCAGCCCTAATGGTGGCACTTGTGGCATTTTGTGTTTTTGCGTTTGGCAGCCTTCTTTGTGTTCCTGGCCATGGCTATCTACACGGGCATCACGGTGAACTTCCTGGGCAAGCGCTTCGGAGACTGGCGTTTCTCCTGGTCCTACATACTAGGCTGGGTGGCCATGCTCATGACCTTCTTTGCAGGTAAAGGTCACACTTCATTTGCACTACATTACAGCGATAGGTCACATTCCATTTGCACTACATTACTGTGATAGGTCACATTCCATTTGCACTACATTACAGCGATAGGTCACGTTACATTTGCACTACATTACAGTAAAAGGTTAGCCTAGAAATCTAGACGCCCCTAGCGACCGCAAATTGATAGGTCACATTCCATTTGCACTACATCATACTTGTAGATCACATTCCATTTGCACTACATTACAGCGATAGGTCACATCACATTTGCACAGCATTACAGCGATAGGTCACATTACATTTGCACTACATTACAGTGATAGGTCACATTACATTTGCACTACATTACAGCGATAGGTCACATTCCATTTGCACTACATCACACTTCTTGGTCACATTACATTTGCACAGCATTACAGCGATAGGTCACATTCCATTTACACTACATTACAGTGATAGGTCACATCACATTTGCACAGTATTACAGCGATAGGTCACATTACATTTGTGACAACATTACAGCGATCGGTTACATGACATTTGCACTACATCATACTTGTAGGTCACATTTCATTTGCACTACATTACAGTGATAGGTCACATTCCATTTGCACTGCATTACACTCACTGGTGACACTGCATTTGGATTGTATTGCACTCCACAAAGATGGCATGAATCAACCACTGAGCTGACTGGTATTGTGTAGGGCTTACACAGTAGGCCTACATCTCCACACTGTGCAAAATAAAAAGTAGAACTTTGAAAAATACGTACGTAAGCCCAACTCTGGACACTATTTACTATGTCAACTTGCCAAGATGTTTCAATTTGAATATGGGTGGATAATAGAGTTGGAGTGGCATATCTGTAAATTCACTGCAGTTGATTTTGCATTTGTGATTGAATGGGGGCTAATTAAATGTTGTATGCTGCAAATAACCAACCTCAGAAAGTTGCATTCAGAAGCTGTGGCAGTTTCAATTTCAATGCCCACTCCTAAATGACTAAGTAAAAGTGTCCTTGAGTAAGACATGGAAATGGGAAGATGAGATGGCTGGTGGTGCATTTTATGGCTTGCCTAATGTTGTGTGTGGGTGAATATGAGGCATAACAGCTTGGAAACCCTTGGGGTACTCTCCCACGTGGAACAGCGTGTTACAATGCTGGGGTGCATTTCTGAAAAGAGAAGTTGTTAGCCTGTTAGCAACTTCGGTAGTTGCCAATGGGAAAATGCATTGGAAACAACAAAGTAGCTAATGAAGTTCGCGACTATGGTTTCGAGAAACCCACCCCTGCTCACCCACTTACCACAGTAGTGGGAGTCACTCTTCCCCTTTTCTCACAGCCATTTATTTACGCTCCTACATGTGTCGCTGGAAACAAACACATTACGCATCCCCCGCAGATTACACACACCCATAAAGTGTGGTGAAATCTGACATTAACCACACCATTTGATGTTATACATGGGTGTGGTCAGTTGGAGCATGTTGAACATCTGTGTATGTGACGTACATGTAGTTTTTTTTGTTTGTTGATGTTTTGACATTAACGTAGCTGGGGGAATTATTGAGTAGATCCATAACCCATTGTAGCCTGATGATTCGTATATGTTGTTCAACCTTTGGTGCCTGGAGACACATATACGCTGCATTCAGGCTCTTGAGATTTTAGCTTTTTAAATAAAAATGTGGGTATGTTACAGCTGAATGAACACATTTTAATGTAAGATGACGGTCTTAGGGTTTAAAATGCAACTTATTTCATGTTTTTATGTGCATCAGAGGTAAGATATTTAGGTTTATACTGTATATGCTGAGATTATGTAGGCTGAGGGCAACTTTCCCATCAAGGGCTTTGGGCATTCAGCAGGCGTTTTTTGCTGGTGCTTTAGGCATCAATGGGTTAACTTGGCATGTGTGGGTAATGGCCTCTTTCCCTGTGTTCCTGTGTGTGTGTGTGTGCATGTGTGCGTGCGTGTGTGCATTTGCGTGTGTGTACGTCGTCCATTCCAGGAATCTTCTACATGTGTGCCTACAGAATGCACGAGTGTCGCAGAGTGGCAAGTCCTCGCTGAAGACACCCGAAGAAGAAGGAGAAGAACAGGAAGAAGAAACGGAAGAAAAAGAAGTAAGGGGGACGTTTTTAAGGAACAGACGAAAGAGAAAACTTTTATCATCCAGCAAGCAAGGATTTTTCAGTGCCACATCAAAGCAATTGCAAGTGCTATGATAGGCGGCAGACGAATGGACAGTTTTATACCTAACATGATGACAGTTCTTCATTTAACCTCAGTATGTTATTTTTCCAATAAAGTTTCTCAATGCGGACATTGGTCTTTTATTTACGTAGCCCCTTAATGCGCGCCGTACCTCCAGTGGCACACTGTAATAGTCATTGAAATGTACCTACCATAGCACTACAATACTATGACACAACACAGGCCCTTTAGTAATGCACCATGACTTTGTCATTACCATACTGGTAACAACAAATGTATAAAGCCGCGTCTTAAGGGGTTAAACAGACACTTAAACAACCTCTTACACATACATATGTAACCTGACATATTACTGCACAGTCCATCTCCCTCGGGGCCGCAAACTCGCCACCCAGCCTGATCTCCAAAATTCCGTGCTCGTGGACACGGAATTGTTTTCCGTGATGGGCACACGGAAGTGCTTTCTATATTCCCACACCATGTGTTGACTCTATCATTTGAAAATACATATCAAATGCTAATCTTAAACAAAATCATGCTATAGCAATTTAAGTTGTGCCCTGACAAAAACATTCCCTAACCTTAACCTGTCATTAAAGTCATTTTTGAGAAATACCTATTCCAGTTGGTTGATAGGCTATCAAATTCATATAATGAATGAAAGAATACTAGCTGTGCCCAGACCAAAACAATCCCTAACCCTAACCTGTCAGTAAGAAATGTTTTTTTGAGAAAAAATATTTGAAATTGGAAAAATCCAGAGCAAAACACAAGACTGTGGAAACATAGAGCTGTGGGAGTATAGAGAGAGCACTTCTGTGTGCATCACGGAAAACAATTCCGTGTCCAGGAGCACAGAATTTTGGCAGAATCCGTGCTCTTGGACAGAGATTTCGTGTCCTTAACATCCGCGTCCAGGAGCACGGAATTGTGGAGATCATGTTGCAAGCACCATATCAATGAGAGTCACAGTACGATACTGCTGAGCTAAAGGGCCGGTCCGATAGCCCAACGCTACCGCACGAGGCTTCGGGAGGAAGGTTATACTGCTCCACGCCATACTGCTAGTTGGCCTCCGTTACACATATATACATATGGCCATAGTGGTTTGCTGGTAAACCAAAGACCATTTTTTTCTTTCAGATATTGTGCTTTGCCTTTTTTGTTGTCTCTTTTTGTGAAGGTAGTGGTTTTCTATTCTGGTAAACAAAAAAGCCCCCATAAGCCTCACTTATATAACTTTTATTCCTACTTTCTCTTTCTTTTCCCTTTCTTTCTATCTCTAAAGGCACGTTCTCAAGTTGTTTGGTCTGTGAAATCCCCCTTTTGCCCTCCTCCATTACCTCATTCAGTGGCCATCTCGTCCTGGAGCAATAAGACAGAGGAGACTGCTGAGGAGGCCACTTCTGCTTCTGATTTCCCTCTCTTTACCTTTCACTTCTCCTAAACTGTCCACACACGCGCGCGCGCGCGCGCGCACACACACACACACACACACACACACACACACACACACACACACACACACACACACACACACACACACACACACACACACACACACACAAACTGTATATTTGTATTTTTTTTTATTGTCAGGCACAAAGAAGAATAAACTGCTGGGTAGTCGTAACAACAGCCTTTATGGTGGGGCCTATTTACATTGTATTGTGCAATGACGGTAAATTGTTGGTAAGCATTAGAAGCACCAGCAGTGTTGCCAGATTGGGCGGGTGCCCACCCAATTGTGCTACTTTGAATGAGCGTCTGCGGGTAAAAATCGGGAAAATTGGCCATTTGGCTTTTTTTTCAGCCGTTTTGGGCCCATAGAAGTCAATGTAATTTGTTGAATTTGGGTGGAATTTAGCACATTTTGGCGTTTTTTGAGAAGCTTTTGGGCGGGATTTGGTCAGACACATCTGGCAACACTGAGCACCAGAAGCAATAGCAAGAAGGGATCTAACAATCAATGAAAGCAGAAGTTTGTGGATTTGGTCTTATGAAGGGGTGAAGTAAATTCAGTTTATTACTTATACACAAACAAAATAATCCGTCAGTAGAAGTGAAAGAATTTTCATGTGGTGCATGTGAATTTACAACAAGCGCAAAATACTGAAAATACAGCGGCTGGTAAGCAGAAGCAGTAATTAGTTCCAAGTCGTTATATACAAGTAAAAATATATTATGTTTTTACATAAGTCACATGGAAACATAGAATGTATTTATGTTCTTATCATCATCAATATCAAATAAAATACGTAAAACAACATTTAACATTAGGAGATGCAAGGCGGAGAACATTTTCAAAGTAACATTGTTACCGTTTAATTTTTTGTCACAACACATCCATAGTGACCTTTATAGTGAAAAAAAAACGAACAAGATGTTACGAAGAAGAAAGTGGAACAGGTGGTGAAGCGGAACTTCACAGTAAAGTCATTTTGGCTAGCCACTTTGGTCTAAATTTCACAGTTAAGTATTTTTGGCAGGTCATTTTGGTTTGATGCAGATGAGACACACTTGTCTAAAAACCTGTGACTAATGCTGTGGCGCAGAGTCTCCGTGGTCAGACGCACACAACGGGTAAAAACACAACTTCCCCTCTCCCTCTCTCTCTCTCTCCCTCTGTCTTCTCCCTTTTTTAGACCAGCATTGGCAGCCTGAGTCAGTCAAGAATACGTATGATTTCCCAATCAAAAAAGGGCACAGTTTGAACTTTGAATATAATGACCCGGGGTGAACATAAGGTCAATAAAAAAGAAGAACATTCAAAAGCCTTCCATGAAAAGTCAAACCACACCCAAAAAAATCTCTGGAAAGTTCCATGAAGACGTTATGTATGGACATAGAATGTTTATTCTTTTAAAGAACTGTTGCCTCACCAGATCGTTGAAGCACAGAAAAGAGTGTGAATACCTCTGGGAAATGTGGTAACCTCTTTGTTCAGATGGACTCATTCAGTCTTTGCTGAAAAGACTCAACTACATCATAAGAACATTGCCATGACATTAATGAGAGCCTAAGGCTGCTTTCACACCAAAGCGGTGAAGCGTCGCGGCACGGAAGCGTTTTTTTACCGGTGGTGGCGAAAATACATGGAAACAAATCTGTCCTTACACACCAACCGGCTGTAGTTGGGCGTCAGCGGCGCGGGAGCCGGTTCCACTCCGTGCTACATTTGGAAAAAAGAACTCGACCGGATTTTGGATGGCAGCGACCGGCGGTGTTCCATTCAAATGAAAGGCAAAGTAGCACGCTAGCTTTGGCTGTGGGGGGGATTTTGAACTGGACTGGCCGCGCACGCCGACGCTGTCGCTGTGAAAGGCAGAGTAGAACACACCGGCCGAAACTAAGCAGAAAGACCTCAGTCGTCTCGCTGCTGTTCCGCCACGCTCTAGTGTGGAGCCAGCCTTAAGTGACGGATTAAGACGTCTCATTACAATTTTGGTGACAGTAAGCTTATACACAGGCTTTGTACAAAGTGGTGTGGTGAAACACCTCCTGGTATCCAGTCAGGCTTGAGGAGGTCCAACAGCAGGTGATGACTTGCGGCGCGCCGCCGCCTGTCCAGGTAGGGAGCCCGAGCTCTCCTCCACGCCATTGTCCTGCGACTGCGTCGTCGGCCCATCTCCGTCTTCGGCCAGCGCTCGCCGGTACACGCCCGACAGCGTCTGGCCCAGGCGACGCCTCAAGTTGAGGCCCATGCAGAAGTACAGCACGGGGTTGACGCAGCTGTTGAAGTAGGCGACGCCCTTGGCCAACGTGTGGCCGACCTTCACCACTTTGCTCTTGCTGTTGGTCATCTTGATCAGGAGGAAGATGTGGTAGGGCGCCCAGCACACGAAGAAGGCGCAGACCAGGCCGGCCAGGATGCGGAGGGGGCGAGATTTTCCCCGGAGGCGCGTGCGTCGGATCCCCACCCCCGCCAGGATGTAGCAGCAGAGGATGACCAGGAAGGGGAGGGCGAAGCCGCACAGGAAGCGGATGGTGTAGAGCGCCGTCTTGGCCGAGTTCTCACCCTCCTTCTCCTTCACCTGTCAACATAATGGCCATATGGTCATGTTGTATTTCTCCCTTTTTTTCCTCATAGAAATTTGTATTGCTTTTTTCACAGCTACATGAAACAAAGTCATAGACACAGGGAAGTGACCTCACAAACCAAAGACAAGGGGCGGGGGAGGTGCTGCTGCAATATTGAACTTGGGATTTAAGTCATTAGACTTCTCATAGTCTAAGTGTCCTTGCCTAGGGTTATATTTCTTTGAGGTAGAAAATCATTGGCCACCTGAACGAAGCATGTGTATTTCTCTGTCTGAAGATAGACTTCCAAGTACTTACCGTACAAAAGCGCACTCTATACTCTGTCCTGATCTCTTTCATTTCAGTTTCACATTTAATTCCATGAAACCAGATGAGTAACAAGAATGTCTATCGCCTATCGTAAGCGTTATGCATCATGTGTTTAGCATCATTGTTGTTACAAACAAATGTATTTGGATGATTTCTTCTCTATTCCACTCTAGACACACAGGGTGACGGAGAGAAAGATAGACAGACAGAAAGGCAGACACACAAAGCAACACATCCAAACACAGACAGACAGACAGACAGACACACAGACACATAGACAGGCAGACAGGTCCAAGGAAACCGACAAGGGGGGGGCAAAGGGGTCTCTTGTCCCGGGCCCAGGGACGGGGGGGGTATTGGGTTTGGGGCCCTTTTATAATCTTTGTCCCGAGCCCAGCCAAAGCTGTCAGCGGCCCTGGGGTGAGTTTCTCAAAAGGGAAGTTGTTAGCCTGTTAGCAACTTCGGTAGTTGCCAATGGGAAAATGCATTGAAAACAACAAAGTAGCTAATGTAGTAAGCAACTTTGGTTTTGAGAAATTCACCCCAGGACAGGTCAATTATGAAGGTTCCTACCTCCAAGCTGCACTTGCTGAGATTGTTCTTGCCCAGGTAGACCTCCCGGTAGACGAAGTACGGTGAGCTCATGATGGACGCCGCCAGCCACACCATGACGCTAACGATCCTCGCGTTGCGAATGGTGCGGTGCTGCTTGGTGAAGACGGGCCGCCAAACGCACAGGGCCCGGTCCAGACTGATGACGGCCAACAGGAACACGCTGCAGAACATGTTGGCGTACTTGAAGAAGCCATTGAACTTGCAGAGGAAGACGCCGAAGGGCCAGTGGTCGAAGAAGAGCTTCTTGGCCAGCGAGATGGCGCGCGTGACGCAGAAGATGAGATCGGCCACGGCCAGGTTGACGATCCACACGTTGGTGACCTTGGACGGCAGGCGGACTCCGCCCACCCAAATGACGACGCTGTTGCCGATGGTTCCGAAGACCACGGTGATGGTGTAGAGGACGATGTTTATGTTGTCTACGATGGCGTCTATGTCTATGGCGGCCTTGTCACTCTTGGAGGAGGAGGAGAAGGCCATGGCTACCGGCGGAAGGATGGAACTGTTGAAGGCCATTCTACACACAAACAAAAAGACAAACAAACGAAGAGAAATAAACAATAAATAAAGATATAAATAAATAAATAAATAAACAAACAAAGGAGAGGGAGACATTATTATATCAGTTGATCTCAACCTATTTTTAACAAACGCCCCCCTTACCACATCATATGCTATTTGCTTGAGCACCCCCTTCTCTCAATAACCACCCCCCTAAGGGCTTTCTAATGCCCCCCTGGGGATCTGCAGAGCCCCCGTTCAGAAACAATACATTTGATATTTTTAACATACCATAGCTACAATTCGCTTGAGCAGAGAATGAACTGAAGATGAAAGCCCACATGATCATTTTCCCCACATGAGAATATAAAATGATGTGCCATGCTATGTTCATATTACGTATATTTTTACAATAAACATATGATTTTGTATTTAGACATATCAGACATATCAGAATTGCCCTGGCTTTTCTCTTTGTCTTTCTCACACAAAAAAAGTTTGCTCATGGCGGTGCTTGTGGTTTGAGGTATTTAAGTGAGCTTCTAATAACGTGTGCTTAAGCAAAACATGAGGTGAAAACTTGTGTGTGTGCTTGCGCGAGTGTGTGTGCGTGTGTGCGTGCGTGCGTGCGTGTGTGTGTGTATGTGTGTGTGTGTGTGCGTGCGTGTGTGTGCCTGCGTGTGTGTGTGTGTCAGGGTGTGTGTGTAGGTCTGTGTCTGTGTTTTAGTGTGTTGGGAGGTTGCAGGCTGAGGCTAGACATAGACCTAGGCAGTGGCGCCAAAATATATCATCAGGAAGTATCTGCAAATATTACAAGACGGTTTTGAAACTATACTTTTACAGAGCCCTTTACCAGGTAACAGTACCGGATAGTGAGATAACGGTACATTTGCATATAGGTGGCCTGACTTTAGCTACAGTACATAGGCCACAAACATTATTGTGCATAACCAGAATAGCATGTCCAAGTTGCAAATACCTGTGTGTGTGAAAAAAGAAAAGAATGAATGTTTTTTTCTGTCACTTAATTTCCATTTTTAGTGACGGACGGATCTCTCCCAGGATTGGAAAAAGTGACGTGACCTCTGTGTGTGTGTGTGTGTGTGTGTGTGTGTGTGTGTGTGTGTGTGTGTGTGTGTGTGTGTGTCTGTGTGTCTGTGTGTCTCTGTGTGTGTGTGTGTATGTGTGTGTGTGTGTGTGTGTGTGTGTGCGTGTGCGTGTGCGTGTGCAATAGTGAGAGACATACACAATGAAAAATATACTGACATGGAAAGTGCCCTCCTTGCTCAAAGTGTGAAATGGTGCATATATATGAGGAACATGCAGTAGCATATAGGGGGCAAGGACACAACATTCGTGCAGAATGACCTGTTTCTTCGTGAATGATAAGGGGATGTGCAGCACTGCCCGTGGCGTGGCGTCACCTGCATTCACTTTGTGGATGAAGGCAAACTAGACTCAGCACCCTGTACTGTGCAAGGACAGTATAGAGAGCATCATGGCTGCAGGGCCAATGTTAGGATTGGGGGGGACACAAAATAGTTTTTTCCTTTTCTTTTGGCTGGTATTCAACTCGTAATTTACAACACAAAACACTCTCCAGTGGCTTGCCATATCATTCAAAACTACAGCACAGAGAACAATTGATTATTATTGTGTGTTGTTCTTGTTCATTTGCTTACTTGACTGTTAAATGAGTATATTAGGCAGCGCTTGACTTGAACTTTTTGCTCGTTGGCTACAGTGGCAAGTGGTTTTCAGAGTCACTAGCCATTCAGCCTTTCTACTATCCACAGTTTTGTTGTCAGTATTTATTTTTTAGATATATTGTCTTTACCATCATACATCTAAACTCAGAAAATGAAGTGATAAAAACAAGATGATCAGTGCTATGAGCATAGTGTATTCAGTGAACCAACAATATATCAGACAAATAGAATATGCATGATTTTTCTTGAACCTAAATATACCACAAGGTGTAAAAACAGGATATTTATTACTGATATATGTCATACCCAAGAATAAGTTACCTGCCAAAGAGGCTAGTGAGACTAAAATGGTTAACCACGGCCAAGCTTTACCCATTTTTTGTCCAGTTGACAGTTGCCAATGTCAAGCCCTGACATTAGGGTATTTTATCGGGTGAGTCCACAATTGGTGGTGGTGGTCCAAAACACAACACATGTATACACAACGCATGCAGTCTCATCTATTGACTTAGAGGCCGCACTGACAAAAGATCTAAGTAACCTACACTGCCCTACAAAGGCAAAATGCAGTAACTACATATTCAGTCAAAATTGAGTTTAGACTGAAACTGGTCTTTATTATACCTCAATTATCTTGGGACACAGCCTTGTGCTCCAAACGTGTCCCAATTTAAAGATACTGCTTTGTCAAACTTGCAATAACTAGATTTTCCAACAATACGTTGAAGGCCTTTTATAGCTTCAATGTTAGCAATATTACTGCACTTTCTCTTTGTATGGCAGTACAGCATAGAGCAGGAACAGAAACTGAACAGCAAGAATACAAATCATAGCCTTGTAATGTGCACCATTCTGCCAGTGGAGCACTTTGTTATTCATTTAAACACTTCACATAGTAGGCCTACTACAATATTACAACATTACACATACTCTTGTGTAATGCATTATGATTTGGTTATTGCCATGCTACAACAAACTTATAACAGAGACCATGTCTTAGCACATTTTAAAGGGACACTGTGCAGGAAATGGACAAAAAAGGTACTGCAACTATGCTGCTCATTGAAACGGGGTTGCCTATTGCCAAATTACAAAACTAATATTTTCTAGTATGGCCCAAGTTCAGTCAGCCAAGTACAGCTAAAAATGGCTATTTCTGGAAATTCAAAATGGCGGACCATGGAGAAGATCCCCCTTTTCATGTATGAAAAGTGCAATTTTTCCAGTCATAATGAACACTTTGAATTTGATGGTTGTGGTAAATATTCATGAAAAAGATAATGGGCAGCATGGATTCTGGAAATAAACAACAAAAAATCTCACACAGTGTCCCTTTAAGGATGTGTACGCTGTCTGTGTCAGCTGGCTCATCACCCTCCATATTCTATGCAGGGCCAGATAGCATCTTTAGGACACATATACACAGGGAAGCCGACAAGGGGGACAAAGGGGTCGGTTGTCCCAGGCCCAGGGAGAGAGGGGGCCCACAATTCGGTCCTCATGACATTGAATGTTTGGTGGGGGGCCCTTTCAGATGACTTTGTCCTGGGGCCAACCAAAGCTGTCAGCGGCCTTGCATATACAGTTTCACTTCATGCATCTGGGACTGCAGTGCATTTGAGAAACAGCAGCTGAACACAGGCCTACAGACAGAACTGAGGGCCGAAATCAGTTGATGCAGCCAACCAGCAATATCTTTAGCAAGATGTTTGTCAGCCAGCAATATCAACAATAGCAAGATATTTGATGCCCCACTTCTCTGGCAGATGAGACTATACAATGTATTTACAGCAGCATGACCAGAGATTCTTTAAGTATAGAGATATGCCAACATAATAGGTTTCTATGGGCACCTAACATGACCAGGTTCCGGTCTGCCTAAAGGGGCGTGTCATAATGCTCCTAGCATTGAATGGAACAGTCCTCAGGTCTGCCTAGGTCTGCCCAGAGCCGTCTAATAAGAGTTGCGCAAACCGGGGACCAGGAAGTCGGTTGGTGATGTGATTTGCGTAGATTAAAATGTTTCTTAACAGTAAACTTCTGTTCGTTGGAAACTAACACAGAACCATCACATACCAAACAAAGATTAAGTACAAACAAATTACATTACCTTTACCACATTTTCTGTGTTCTACGGCCACCTCCTAGAACTAAGTAACTACTTCTAATAGAACTAAAGTCAATGGGGATTTCCATGTTAACGCTCTGTGAGGCTCCATGAGAGCCGCCATTGCTGTGGAAAGATTGGACCATAGAGGTCTATGGGAGTGACGTAACTCTGTTATTAGATGGCTCTGGGTCTGCCTAAAGGGGGATTTCACCCCCAATAATAGAACCCGAAAACAATGGGCCAATGGAACCTCTCTCTCTCTACTCTCTCTGGCATGACATTGCAAAACCACTGCTATGATAAGGCTGGAAACTCTGTGAAGCCTGTGGTTGCCCTCTGGTTCCCCTGAGCTAGATTTTTCACAACCAATCGTCGAAGCGAAGAGACATTATATTTCCAAGGCCCTGCCGTGGCCTAATGGTAGGGCACTGGGTTGCTAGGCCGGGGGTCAGGGTTCGATTCCGGCCTAGGTCATTGCCGATCCTCCCCCCATCTCTCTCTCCCACTCACTTCCTGTCACCTCTCATACTGTCCTATCGAAATAAAGGCAAAAATGCCCCCCCCCCCAAAAAAAAACAAAAAACAAAACAAAACAAAAAAAACAACCCATATATTGTACATCCAAAAATCCAAAAGAACCCCACTGCAAAGCAAACACACATCTAGTGTCTAGACTCTTCTCACCAAATGAGTCAAAATGAAAACATCTTGGTTAACCAGACGGGGTGCTGCCAGACGTGGGCATCTGAAAAGAACAACCATGCCCCACCAATGCCCTGGATACAGCATGTTCATTGCACATGCGTTTATTCAGGTCTTGCCCATGACAAAGGGCATGCAGGAAATGAGCAGTGTCTGAATCACAGTCTGCCCCTCGTCTGGAAACACAAATCTGCCCCTCTGTGTATCACTGGCAACTATTTCCCCATTCATAATTTTAATCCAGTATAAATAGATATTAGTACACTCAAAAATAAAATAAATCACGTTTCATGGAAATTCGAGAATAGATCTAGCAAAGGACAAAGTGATCTGACCGATACACAGCTACATGTCGGCCTAAAGTAGTGCTTCTCAACGGGGGCTCTACAGCCCCCCAGGGGGTGTTGGGGAGCCCTAGGGGGGCGTTGAGAAGAATACAGCTGTGAGGGGGGTGGTGCTTAGTTGCCATTGGGGTGCATTAGACTATTCTTCTTCTTTTTTTTTTTTGACAATTTTTTGGTTTTTTTTTTTCATTTTATTGATGATAATACAGTGAAGATGGTGACAGGAGGCGAGTGGGGAGAGAGAAACGGGGAAGGGCCAGCAAAGGACCCGGGCGAGGAATCGAACCCGGGTTGGCCGCATAGCAGACGAGTGCCTACCGTTAGGCCACTGTAGGGCCAGTCTATTCTATTTTTTTTAATACTAGGGGGGGCATTGGCAGGCTTATGATGAGGTTATGGGGACGTTTACTCAAAACAGGTTGAGAACTGACTGTCCTAAAGAGAGCAAAGCATTGTGATGAAGTTACTCATGGGCCTCAGCTTTTACTTGCTAAAAGGGGGAAATGGCGAGCGGTCGCTAGGGGCGTCTAGATTTCTAGGCCACGGAAATGGGTAACACGTATGACCTCTCATCCTAATGCTTCATTCTTTCACTTCCGCATTCCCAAAAAGAGAAGACTTAACAGCCTTGGCTCAATATTTAGAAGAATTCACAGCCCCGGCTATCAATATATTGGTCTTCCCTCCAGATGAATCTAATAGTCAACAAGGCAATATAAAAGACATTTTCTATCATGGCAACATATCAGACACTAAAGATTTTTGAGTCATTTGAACATATTCATCTCTGAAGATTCCCTTTCTGTCATGTTATGAGATATTTCATTTACCTGAAGAAGGTCAGATGACCGAAACGTATTAAAGTTTGTTGGTGGAATGGACAGTGTGCGGGATTTCTTTGCACTTGACTGACAACCCCGCTGGGATAACATCCTACGCACCTACCCAACTACAGAGGTGTGCAAAAGCGTCTTTGTTGAACCAGCCCTTGCTGTTTGAGCCATGGTCAGTGCCATGTCATAGGACTATAATGCATAGTCATGTCAAAAGAGCTTTCCTAGATGTCCATTTGCTTACAGCTGAATGTTTTTTTTGTTTTTACTATTTATTGTTTTATATTATTATTATTATTATTATTATTATTATTATTATTATTATTATTATTATTATTATCATTACTACATTATTTTTTTAAATTATTATTATGGTGTATTATCTTAATGCTTTAGTCATGATGCCCACTCGTCCACCCTCAAAAAAAACAAACAAGACAAAGTAAACATCTGTGCTCAAACAACGGTCAGATATCATCCAGACGAGACGAGATTTTTAATACTTAGTTGCACTGATAAGGGATAAGGCCACACAAGCATGTTTGCTAGGCGAAAAGGATTTGAGCCGCGCGAGTTGACTTGTTTTCCGAACAGTCAACCTTGTGTCCTATTTTATCTCTTGGCTGATACACAGCCGGAGTGTATCCAAGACTGTTTACACTGCCTGCCACCCAATCACCCTGCTGTGGTGGCCACTGTAATTAAAGCAACCACTCCATGGAACTAAGCTCAACAGACCAGGAATGCTGAAAATGAAACCACTTATCATCCCCTCTCTGGCATTAAAATGAAAATACAATCACTCTAGTGTAAGAATAACAATTAGATACACTGTTGCTTGGATATTTTTCGTGCAATTTTATAATAGTATAATTCAAAAATGTCTATCTGTTTAAGTGCTTATGCACATTCATTTTGAAATGTTAACCCATTTATGCCTTAGACACTTGCAAAAAAACGCAAAAATGTATGCCCCCCAGCCCCTTTTTGGGAAAAGGTGCCTGTCAGCCTATAAACGCCTAAACATCTCAGCCTCTAAAGCACATAAAAACATGAAATAAGTTGCATTTAAAAGCTAGGACGCTGATCTTGCATTAGAATGTGTTCCTTACACTCTAACATTTGAATACACAATCATATCTCAAGAGCCTGATGGCAGCCTCTACTGTACTGAACAGTAGGCATATCACTCCAGCCATAGGTCAATGCAGCATATATATAGTAGAGTAACTTTATTGATCCCCAGGGGGAAATTCAGGTATCCAGTATAGCTTACATAAATACACAAATGCCGACATGGACATTTCAAGACACAAATAACACAGGAATAGTCAGGGAGGGGAAAATAAAATAAAGTAGTAAATGTGCAAAAAGACATTCTGTGAGTTGGGATGGACCAATGCAGAAAACATACTCTGTCAGTTAAGGTAGACAATCTTAACATGACCTGGCATATACGCAGCATCAGTCTTAAATGCAGGGCCAGCGCTAGGCATAGGCACACCAGGTGGTCGCCTAGGCACCAAAAGTCTTGGAGGCGCCCAGTCCCACAGAATTAGAACATTAAGCAAAATGAAGCATTAAGCTTTATATTGACGATTATTATTAATGGGCACTCAGTATATATCTAGGTAGTACACCAGCTGTGCTCTGTCAGATCAGATGACACTATGTTGTTTACAGATGCCAATTTCTAATTCCACCAAAAGCAAAGAGGGATGCTCGCCTAGGGCACCAAATTGACTAGAACCGGAATGCTGAAAACGAAACCACTAATCATCCCCTCTCTGGCATTAAAGTAACACTAAAATGAAAAGACAACCACTCTAGTGTAAGAATAACAATTAGACACACTGTTGCTGGGATATATTCTGTTGGGTTAAGTTGTAGACAGTGTGACCATGTGTTTTATTTCAGTGTTTTGTTTGTGCTGCAACTTTAAGTGGAGAGCCACACTCGCAAGTTTAGTCTCCATGTCCACAGCAAGCCCCGTTTTGGCCCTAAAGTCATTCTGTTTGTGCTGCACTATAGCCTACTTTTAACAGAACTGAGTGAAACATGAATGGTGGTGCATAGGTTGTATGACCACACATAAATTGTGCGTTTGTTAACAATGTGGTAATTACCTTATTTTCCCTTTTACTTACTGACGTTTATTCTTTATGCTTACTTTTTTATTATTTTTTTGTGTTTCACATATTATCCTGTATGTACAGTATCTTCTGAACAGCTTCTTTGTGTGAAATCAGATATCTAGGCCAAATAAAGTCAGCTTGCCTAAAAGATAAGTTCATTGGCATTGCAGCACTTGACCGAGTTCAGCACAGGACTCATTCATAAATGACATACACACACTAACAATGGGGGCAAGCGGGTCAGTTGTCCCGGGACCAGGGGGAGAGAGGGCTCATCATTACATTGTATGCATTAGGTGGGGGGCCCTTTCAGATGACTTTGTCCTGGGCCTGGCCAAAGCTGTTAGCAATTCTGGATACACAAGGATCACAGCACTAAGGAGCTGACCTTGTAGGGCCACAGTGCATTGGTCCCAGAAGCATTTCCTCAACGTGTCTTCAGAGTGTGTGTGTGTGTGTGTGTGTGTGTGTGTGTGTGTGTGTGTGTGTGTGTGTGTGTGTGTGTGTGTGTGTGTGTGTGTGTGTGTGTGTGTGTGTGTGTGTGTGTGTGTGCGTCTATAAGTCTCAATACAAAGCTGTCACAACCTTTTTAATTGTAACTTTTATGTTGTATCTGAAAATTAGTCTGTGTACATGGAAATGGTCTGCTGGTCATGGACTATGGCAATACAGTTAGCCTATACACGTATATACAATACATAAATATACAGTATATACATTATAAAATACATGTATATGCACTGTACTGTATATATTTTGATATGCCATTCAGTATTGTGTTTGTCTTCCTCAGTTGGGCTATGGCAGTATTGAACTTCTGTTCAAACTTACTGACACATGAACTTGCAGAAGCAAAACATGACAATTCAACACTCTGGTCTGATGTGAACAATGACTGAAATTTGTAGTTTGGTTATATAGTGAATATATTAGAAGACACTCCCTTGTTACCAGGATGGACATGATCAAGCCATGTGAGAAGACTCATTGTAAATATTGAGACGGTTTTGTAATGTTGTAGCCTAAATATTTCAGCGAACAACAAGCCATTTCGCATGTGGAAAGGTGTGGACTAAGGAGGATACAACCTGGATCGAAACTTAACTGTGTAGCCTATATTGTGAGCCAGGCGACATGATGTTTGCTTGCATGCTTCACAGTTTGTTTAGATATGATAAAAAAGAAACAAAATAATTCTACTCAAACCGCAGGTCTACTGTGAATGTTTTATAGTAAATAGACTATAGAAAAAATATTACAAATATTACAATCTTCCGTAGCCCCTTAATGCACGCCGTACCTCCAGTGGCACACTGTATTAGTCATTGAAATGTAACTACCATAGCACTACAAAACTATGACACAACACAGGCCCTTTAGTAATGCACCACGACTTGGTCATTACCATACTGGTAACAACAAATGTATAAAGCCGCGTCTTAAGGGGTTAACAATATGCTCCAGGTGGAAAGGTGTACATTGTACACTGAGAGGCCAGCTAGTTCTGAACTTACTGAAGTGAGTCATATAAAATCATGCTTACCTGCTTCTCAGCCAGATGTCTGCTGTATCCTTCTGTGTGCTCTGCTGACTTAAATGAGCATCTTGTATGGTGTTTCACATCTCAGCTGACAGCGTACACAGCACAAGACCATTTCTCTCTTTCTCTTTCATTCCCCCTTGCTCTTCCTTCTCTCTCTCTCTCCCTCTCTGTTTGTATCATGTGAAAGAAGGAGGGAGCGTGGTGAAGTGACTTGAGCACTGCCCACAAGTTCCACACCCACAGTTGTGTTCTCTCTCTCTCTCTCTCTCTCTCTCTCTCTCTCTCTCTCTCTCTCTCTCTCTCTCTCTCTCTCTCTCTCTCTCTCTCTCTCTCGCACGTGTGTGCGTGCTCACACACACACACACACACACACACACACACACACACACACACACACACACACACACACACACACACACACACAGACACACACACACACACACACAGACACACACACACACACACACAGGCACCTCACCCACGCCCACCACATAACAGTTGTTGGTTAACTCTAAACAGATAGCAGAAGTGTATTTGTTATCGTATGCACACAAAACCTTATCTCTTTGATGAAAATTAGATTAATATTATATTAAATTACTTCAATTTTACTGAACCCATGTTGACCACCCCATCACTACTTTGGGCAACGTTAGCACTTTTACATTGTTTCCCCGTGCCTTCAATGTTATGCAGTGTTTTTTTTTTACCAGCAATGTTCTAAACTTTAAACCAAACCTGAAGTCAACAGAAAGCCGGAACCATTAATTGCAGTAGCCATGATTCTCACTTTCCCCAGAAGTTACATCAACACAGTAAATTCTGCAGTGTTCATTTAGGACTTAGAGGGTTGATTTGAACTTATTTGGACTTAAATTAACTCTTTAAGTGTTGAATTAACACCCCAAAATTTACTGTGAACATACACATCTTTACATTCCCTTCCGTGCTGCACCTAAATCCTCATGAGCTTTTGCTCTTGTCTTGCCTCCTATGAGACTGAGCAAACATTTAGTTTACCTGATTTTAAAATGTACCTCATCTTAAAGCTGATACACAGGGAAACTTTTTTTTAACGTTTGAACAGACTTTTTGAAAATTGAAATGATCAGAAAACAACAAAAAATACAGAAACTATTTGCCCAGTTGAATGTATGTCTGTTGATTGGGGTTTAGTAGAACAGTTCCATGGATTTGGAAATATGTTATGGGCAAGACTTGGCGAGACTAAATGAAAAGACCAGGCTTGAAGGGGTGCCGCAATTATGTGGGCTAAGGGACTATTCCATACAGTCAATGACAGATTAAAGTTTGACCTGAGGTCACTTCATGAATGCACAGACATGTTGGGGGACAGGTGCTCGAGGTCGGGTTATAGGCATGTAGAACTTTAGACTGCCTTAGGCTGTAGAGTCTATATATTATATTATATTACATTACATTACATTACATTACATTACATTACATTACATTATATTATATTATATTATATTACATTACATTACATTACATTACATTACATTATATTATATTATATTATATTATATTATATTATATCATATTATATTATATTATATTATATTATATTATATTATATTATATTATATTATATTATATTATATTATATTATATTATATAGTAGTAGAGTAGAGTAGAGAAACTTTATTGATCCCCAGGGGGAAATTCAGGTGTCAAGTAGCTACATAAATAAACACACAGACACACTATATTATATTATATTACAATTACACCCATTATATTAGCAGTGTGACATTACAAACAGTTGTTAGTTGATAATGACAATAATAGTTATTATATAGTAATAGTAATAATATTTCAATAGTAACGTAACCGGGCATTATTATTTTTTATAATAGGCCTAATCATCAAGGAATTCTGATAATGTGGACGTGGACCAATACCTTGTATAAAAAGAAACTTGCTCTCGAAAGGGCATTTTTGTCCAGTCGGGCAAAGGGGCAGGTGCTTCAGCACCACCTTGTTGCTCTTCCATTCATTTTCTGTCATCCTCTGACACGGTCCTATACGAATAAAGGCATTAAAGCCTGAAAAGATATATGGGACAGAGGTTGAGTTCAGTGTCTATTGTATTGTAATAGTGCTATCCATCTGCATTTTTTGTCTCTCAGGTCACGCTCATATTATTCCTGGGTCTACTGTTTTACTGACCCCTACTGGAGTTCTCCAGCTTGTCTTACTAAAATGCTTACCAAACATTTCCCAAAGGACTTGTTATCTACAAGGAAGATAAATATTTGCCTTAAACTGGTTTCAAACTATATTTACTTATCTAATTGGTTTGTCTGTCATTCTGAATTCTTTAAGTACTTTTTGCACAAAAAAGGTTTGATGCAAGGTGCGCCCCTTTGATATGAAGCGTTTTATTTGGGCAAGCACCCTGAAAATTAATCAAGAAGCCCTGAGGGAAGCCTGCTACATGCCAATGTTGAATTCCTTGAGTACACATTTCACATTATTTGCCTATACATTATAAAGTTCCTATATTTTAGTGGTTTACAGATTGTGTCATTATCAAAACTGTTAATGCTGACCGCAGATTTTTCTAAAATGAGATGGATAATATAATTCATTAAAATACACACATTTTAATTCCACATCACAGAAAAAAAGGAAAAGACGGACAAATTATACCCAGCAGAGTACCAGATAAGTTAAGATGATTTGGGGTCATCAGAAAAGGCTCAGGAGACAATCCATAGACAACCCTAGCAATCAGCAATGGATCAATATCATTGAATTATGTAGGAGTATCCTTCATATCTTACACAGTAAGGTATGATGACCTATAACCTTATTGGGTAAAAGAACAGTAGATGAAATACAGTCAAAGCGTTTCTGTCGACACCCAGGAAGGGAGAGCAAAGAAAGGCATGCTCATTTGTGTAGTGCATAAACAGCAAGAGCAAACATAGATAGCAAACTGGCCCCTTGCCCAGTACTAGATGCACACGATTTTGATGTTTGCCGCCACCTGCAGGCGACCCGAAACACTGCAGATGGACAAACTCACAAGACAAGCAGACATTGTCATCGCAACACCTGGCTTAACTGAGGGGACAGGTCAGAAAGAGACCGAAAGAAATTCAACCTCTGCACTTAACAATGTGCTTAACTAAAAAGAAAACAGAAACAATACAAATATTTCAGAAGATAAAAAGTGTATATGGGTACAGGGTAGTTCAGGCACATACAGCATTTAGTAAAAAAAAAAAAAAAGTCAATGCGGCTGCATCCAATCAAGCGTCAGGAGTCACAACGGTTGATGAATTCCCATGTACCTGTGCCTCTGTGTGATTGGATGATGAGGTACCTGAGCGGTCCCTGAGCTCCCCATCTCTGTGCACCTGCATCTGTGTCATGTGCCCTGCCTCCTCGTCCTCATCCTCGGACGGAGCTGGAGCGGCAGGCCTGTAGGCGGCGCCAGAGATCATCTGCTTGACGTCCAGGCCCATGCCGATGTAAAAGATGGGGTTGATGCAGCTGCTGAAGTACGCGATGCCCTTGGACAGGGTCAGACCGACCTTGACCTCGGGCGTCTTGCCGTCGGTCATCTTGACCAGCAGGAGGCAGTGGTAGGGCATCCAGCACATGAAGAAGGTGAAGACCATGGCGATGAGGATCTTGATGAATGGCGAGCCGCTGGGGTTGTGCTGGCGCACGCGCACCTTGCGGATCTTGTCCAGGTAGGTGCAGAGGACGGAGCAGACCAGGAAGGGCAGCAGGAACGCGCACAGGAAGCGGATCGAGTACAGGCCCATCTCGGCCCGGTTGTCATCCTCGGCACCCTTCACCTGTCAAGAGAGTGAGTCAGATTTCACTTTTAGAATAAAACAGAAATAGAGTAGAAAGCATACAGTATATAACTAATGCAGTGGTTCTCAAACTTTTCCCATCATTCCCCCCTTCAGAGGGTCTGGATGCTTCCGAGCCCATGTATGTTCATTTTCTATATGACAAATAATAATATAATGTTTATAATTATGTATATAATGCTTAAAACGTATTGGGGAGACAGGAAATAATTTCCTTGGGGGGAAAAAAACACAAAACGTATTGGCGAGACAGGAAATCATTTCCTTGGGGGAAAAAAACACAAAATCAGATATCACAGCCTCCCACACCCCCCAAGGGGGCTTACGCCCCACTTTGACAAACACTGAACTAATGCATGGAGTAGAGCCCGATCTCCGCCGTGTTGTCCTTCTCGGCACTCTTCACCTGTTAACACGTTTTACTTTTAGAATAGAACAGAAATAGAAAGCATTTATTTATTCATTTATTAACACAAATAGAGTAGAAAGCATGTATTGTCATTATACTGTGTACATATACATACAGTAGGCTATATAACTAATGCATGGAACAGAGGCCGATCTCAGCTGTGTTGTCATCCTCGGCAGTTGGCACCCATCATCTGTCAAGAGAGTGGGTGGATACGTTTCTCTTTTCATTTAGATTATATTTTACACAACATTTAGCTGACACTTTTATATAAGGCAACATCAAATTATTAGGTACAGGGTATTGGTTTTAATCTGAGGTCTACAAGGCAATGTGGCGTTAGGTGCTTAACTTAGGAGCACTTCAACCATGAATGTTATGGGATTGAAACCTGCAATGGTCGAATTCCTTTCCTTTGACCTAAAAATAATCACTAAGCTGTATGAAGGTGCAGGTTTAGTCTTTAACTTCCACTATTTGTCTATGCAATAAAAGCTTCTACTGAATCTGTATGCTTTTTGCGAGATCTCCACAATATCACTTTCAGCGTCCTTCACCTGCCAAGGGAGTGGATACTTTTGTATTGTTTCATTCTGTTATAAACTGTGAACCAGTGAAGGCCACATCAATGGCCATTAGGAACATAATGACCATGATCACCACAAGACTGGTGAGGTTTCCTTCTTTTCCTTTGCAATTGAGCTCGTCTTCTCTCTCTATTTAACTGAACATTAACCCATTTAAAGGGACAGTTTGGTCAATTTCAACATGCAGTTGTATTGCTCACGCTACCCTTGACTTGTCAGTACCTGGTGATGCCACATTTTTCGGCTCAGCCCTTTCCGAGATATGAGCAATTCTAATGGGGGCAGCCTTTGTTTACATTTTTAAAAAATGAAACATAGGCCAACTCCAAATATTTCCCCAAAAGGTACTGCTGTTTGCTAGTTGTCTGCTGATGTTTTATAACCTTTTGGATGTTTTTGGGAATAAATAAAAATGTTTTTTTGAAATGTAAACAAAGAGCTGCCCCCATTACAATGACCAGGATCTCGGAAACGGCTGAAGAAGAAGAAAAAAAAATCTCAGGCACTGACAAGTCCAGGGTAGTGTGAGCATTACAACTGCATGTTGAAATTGACCAAACTGTCCCTTTAAGCCTGTTGCAGCTGCATATACGCAGCATTAACCCAGGCGCCTGGAGCTGCATGGATGCTGCATGGATGCTGCATTCAGGTTCTTGAGATTTTTTTTTTTAATCTAAAGATTATCTGTGTTTTAGAACTGAATGGACACATTCTGATGAAAGAGGATCTTCCTAGCCTTTAAATACAACTTACTTCATGTTTTTATGTGCTTCGGGGGCTGAGATATCTATGTTTTAATAGGCTGAGGGCACCTTTTCCCAAAAAGGGTTTAGGCATCCAGCAGGCTTTTTGTGCAGATGCAGAGAAGTAATTGCCAGATAGGCCTATATACTCATGAACGGCGTGACGTTTCGATGTGCGTTACGCCCATTTGTGGGGGAAAAAAACCATGCAAGTCAATTGGTGATGTTGGGATTTAATAAACGAAAGATACGGACCTGTAGTCTAGCGTTCACGCGCAACATGCCGAAAACGTGTTGTGTTTCCGGCTGTTCAAACAATAGAGCCAAACAGCCATGGCTGAAGCATGGACTGTGTTCATTTAGACAAGCTGATGTAGCATGTAAGTTGATGAGACATTAAGTTTGTTTTCACCCATAAAGGGGCGTAACGCACATTTACGAGCAAAGTACCCTGATGGCCGTTCATGAGTATAATTCTACAATGCTTGGATGCAGACATGTGGACCCCGTTCCATGCTGCCTGTGGCGAAGAACCGACTTTGGTGTGACGGTCAAGCAAAATTCTGAGACTTTTAGATTGTCATGATGATGTTTCTTTCTTTTCTTTTTTTTTTTTTTTTTAAATCAGTTTTTTTCTGTCTTTTTCGACTTTATTGACAGGACAGTATGAGAGGTGGACAGGAAGCGAATGGGGAAAGAGACTGGGAGAGGTTGGCAAATGACCCGGGCCAGGAATCGAACCCGGGTTGGCCGCATGGCAGAGACGAGTGCCCTACCGGTTGGCCACGGCAGGGCCATGATGATGTTTTTTTATCCAAATGTAATATGTACTGTAATCACAAAAAACAACAGCAGCGGCCATTTGTACGTGCCTCCCATCCCTAACGCATTCTTAATGCGGTGATGTCTTTTAGGTGATGACATCAGATGCCGGGCTGCATGGTCTGGCAGTGTGGTTAAAAGTCACCAACGCATGTCATCCGTGTCAACCATATCCCTCTGATCTTCACATGCTTCCCATAACTATGTTTGAACCCTTTTGAATTTCTCACAGGATCAGAAGCTTGGGTCTGAGTGTGACCACATTTTGGGTATCCCCAAAGACTATAAAATATAAACACACACACACGCACACAAACACACTCACATGCATGTGGGTGCGCGCACACACATGCACACAGGCACACAGGCACGCACACACAACACATGGCCATGATATTTTGACTTAAAGGTGCACTGTGCAATATTTTTTGCAGTTTCTTTCCAGAATTCACGCTGCCCATTGATTAATGTGACCTTTTTCATGAATACTTACCACCACCACCATCAAATTCTAACTACTCATTATGGCAGGGAAAATTGCAGTTTTCATACATGAAAAGGGGGATCATCTCCATGGTTCGCCATTTTGAATGTTCAGAAATGGGTATTTTTAGCTGCAACCTTACTGTTGGTCATACAGTAAATATTAGTTTATTACCTGGTAAATATTCATAAAATTAGGCAATAGGCAGCACAGTTTCAATGAGTAGCATAGGTGCAATACCTACTCTGACCATAATCTTACACAGTGCCCCTTTAAAACATGTTCATTAGTGTGTCAAAGCAGATAGGCCTAATCAAAGTCATCCCTAATGTTTTTTTTTATTTTTTTACATTATTTTTATGTTTATTCTGCTTTATACCTCTATGCTGCATTTGCTGAGGTTATTCTTCCCCTGCTGCACGTCCCGATAGAAGAAGTACGGAGCGCTCATGATGGACGCGGCCACCCACACCACCAGGCTGACGACCCGCGCAGCCAATAGTGTCCGGTGCTGCTTGGTGAACAGGGGCCGACGCACGATCAACGTCCGGTCCACGCAGATGACCACTAGCATGAAGGCACTGCAGAACATGTTGGTGTACTTGAAGAAGCCGGTGAACTTGCAGAGGAACACGCCAAATGGCCAGTGGTCAAAGAAGATCCTCTTGATCAGCGGCATGGCCCGCGTCAGACAGAATATGAGGTTGGACACGGCCAGGTTGGCGATCCACACATTGGTGATTTTGGAAGGGAGGACAAATCCCGCCACCCAGAGGACCAGACTGTTGCCCACGGTGCCCACCATGACTGTGACGGTGTACAGCGCTATGGACATGTTGTCTGTGATGACATCGAGATCCATGGCTGTCCTTTCAGTCTTATCAGTCTTTGAGGAGAAACCGACAATATGGGCCAGCAGGAAAACAGAGAGCAAAACAGAGAGCACGCATGGGCTGGAGGGTGCGATTGAAGTTCTCAAGTCAATGTGTGATCCTCACTCCTGTTGCAAAAAGAAAACACTTCATTCCCCTCTTAAGCTTTATCAAAAATGTCTAACATTTGTCTAAAATGCTTAAAACAACCAAGAGGGAATATGATGTATAGTCCACATGGGATGTAAACAAATCATTAACATCAGCTACACTGATGTAACTATACAGGATACCAAGGAGCTCAAGACACAGTATGTTTTTCAGATGTACGGTCCTGTATGACCGTTAAAACAACTCTAGGCCTAAGTCTTAAAGGAGAAGTCCAGTTTTTTGAACATTAAGGCCATTTTCTTAGTGGTCTGCAATGTTTTAGAGTCCCCCTCACCGTTTATTTCATGTTTGCTGCAGTCTCTATTATTTGGCTGATTTGGATTTGATCTCAACCAGCTTTAGAATGGCCGTCTATGGGCACCTGCAACTCTATTCTTAAAATCACCTTTAACATTTGTTTTCAAGAATATGCAACTCACCAAGTGTTCAGCAGTATTTAGACTTTCGAAAACAAATGTTTAAGGTGATTTTAAGAACAGAGTTGCAGATGCTCATAGACGACCATTCTAAAGCTGGTTGAGATCAAATCCAAATCAGCCAAATAACAGAGACTGCAGCAAACATGAAATAAACGGTGAGGGGGACTCTAAAACATTGCAGACCACTCAGAAAATAGCCTTAATGTTCAAAAAACTGGACTTCTCCTTTAATAAAATATATAGGCTAATCCACAATGCTGGCAACTTGGTCACACCATAAAGGGGAGGAGCACAATTTGTCTTTTGTTCCCTCTCAGCTTCCTTACTCCTGGTTCATGGGATCGTGAGGACCATAAAAAAAAACCTGGACTCTGTCCTTTTACCTGTGTGTGTGTGTGTGTGTGTGTGTGTGTGTGTGTGTGTGTGTGTGTGTGTGTGTGTGTGTGTGTGTGTGTGTGTGTGTGTGTGTGTGTGTGTGTGTGTGTGTGTGTGTGTGTGTGTGTGTGTGTGTGTGTGTGTGTGTCTGCCTGTCTGAGTGTGCCTCTCATTCATTCAATTCTCATGACAGAGACCAAGTTGTAGTTGTTTTCTGTATTGTGTGCTGCTGCCTGTTGGGAAAGACAGCCTGTTATGGTTTGTTTACTATTGATCTACTGACCCAGAATCTATCTCAAATGAGAGAAGTATGACTGTGTTTAAGACGTGTCGTCTTGTGTTTTCTGGTTGAGACCTTCCGTAGAGAGTAAAGAGCACCTAAGCAGAATTGAGGTCAGCGTCTTGAGAAGTAGACCAAAGTATTACTTGTAGTCTTTAACACCTTGGCTGCTTTGGAAAAGCATTGTGTGTTCTGCAAGAACGTTGTACTTTTTAAATACAGTAAAACCAGCAAAATTGTCATCATGTGGTGTGAAACAAATGATTTTACACAATATAGTTGAAACATTTCATTACCTTCCACAACATTTTCAGTCGACTGACAAAGTCGAATGACATCTTAAGAACATCTCAATAACCACAAGTCAGTAAAATAGGCCTATTACTTCTGAGGTGGCTACATAATATACAGTATACTGTGTGATGCTTACCTGTCGACTTCGCCCTCTCCTTCCGTAGATGCCTACATTCACTGTCACAACATCATCAGCTTACTTATTTCATGTGTGACTGACAAATCGAATGGTCATTCATTCCCTGCTTATTTCTTTCTCTTTCTCGTGAACTTTTACACCTGCACCACATGTGGCAGAGGGAGGCGGGGAAAGTGAACGACGGAAGGACAGCCCACACCTACAATCACAGTCACACACGCGCACACGCACACGCACACACACACACACAGACAGAGCCAGGGACACACACATAGCCATCTGAAAAGGCAAACATATTAGTGGGGTCGTAGGCATGTGCAATTTTTCTCAGTCATTTCAAATTGGTGTTAAAGTTTGGTTTTCACTTCCAAGTTGAAGTTTAGGGTCTATAGAACAATTTGGGTTCGAGTGTCAAACACAAAGATAACAAAATGGCCTGCGGGGGCGCTCTAAACTGCTATAACTTTTTATTAATTTAACCAAATTGAACATATGAGGTATGCATGGATTCAGCATTAAGAGGAGGAGCTGGTGAGCTAAGTATTTGGTTACCGGATTAAAGACACACTATGTCATAAACACACTTTTAGCCCATGGACAGCAAAATTCAGGTTTTTTTTAAGATAAAGGGTGGAAATGCCCTCCAAGTTGCAATGAAACATCATTTATTGTTCAAGTTATTGTAAATAAAGCCTAGGATATCATTCAACTTGATTTGTTCAGAATATCCCTGAAGCACAAAGATACCTAGGATACCTACGCAAATATGGCTGCATAAAGCCTATGTGATATTTAGGACCCAACTTGCTACTTTGAGTTTATGAATTTATGATCATGTTTTCAATCAAGCCATATTCTATTCACACATAAAATCACAAAAAAACGTTATATCTGGAAGAAAATAAATCAATAATAATAATAATATTAAAGATCGCCTCTCAACGTAATTTAATTAATATTGCCGTGTTCCCAATTGTTATTGAATGTGTTACGCGTTGGTCCTGTTTTAAAAAACGTTCTGGTTGCTTTGTTTCAAGACGTTTTCACAAGCTGGCAAGGTGGCTTGTGGAGAAACGAGAGAGTGTTCCGTGTTTCTCGTGGAAATGCGTCTCTGATTGGCTCACTCCTCCTGCTCTCAAAGAAACGCGTCTCTGATTGGCTCAGTCCTCCAGCCTTGGGAGAGATTGTAATGGGAAACAGAGTCGCCACTTCCCCGGATGGTACTGCACTATAGGGGCGCCAACGGAGGCGTGCAGGCTCCATTCAGGGCTGTGCTCTTTCGACAGCGACCCCTAGGCGAGCTGTAGGCACGGAGCAACCGGAGTGAGCAGGCTTTATGTATGAGGCTTTGTGCTGTGTGTGTACCTGAGAGTAGCAACCAGCTGATAGCTAAGCTAAGCTATGTTTCGGACCACCAGACGTTGCTTGTTTTGAAAACAAGCAGAAAAAAATTACTCGACATGTTTTTAGATAAATGGGTCGATATAAACCTTTGTGGGCAACGCCTTCTTTCGACGTGACGAAACACAGAAAGGCTTTCGTGATTCGCTCGTTTCTCTGCATTATTGATGTAAATTGGGAAACACCGGGAAACACAGCCAGGAGAGTTGACGCACCGCTATGAGAGCCTTGCAAGTGAGTTTAACTTGGGGTGACCGTCCGATCTTCGAAAGGAGTGAGTAAAACTGAGTTTTATCGGAAGTTGGCCTTTAATGATAAATAATAAAAAGACTGCATTTCCGGAGAGACAATGCTATTAGAATGCTTGCGGCTTATGCACACACACACACACACACACACACACACACACACAGCTGTTGTATACACACACAGAAACACGAGGGAAAGAGATAGAGGTCTGAGTGTGTGTGTGTGTGTGTGTGTCTGTGTGTGTGTGTTTGTCTGTCTGTGCGAGAGAGAGAGAGAGAGAGAGAGAGAGAGAGAGAGAGAGAGAGAGAGAGAGAGAGAGAGAGAGAGAGAGAGAGAGAGAGAGAGAGGTGTGTGTGTGTGTGTGTGTGTGTGTGTGTGTGTGTGTGTGTGTGTGTGTGTGTGTGTGTGTGTGTGTGTGTGTGTGTGTGTGTGTGTGTGTGTGTGTGTGTGTAAGTGAATGGGGTCACATCATAGGGATTTTAAAACTGCTCTTTCTGAAACATTTTTTTAACACATTTTTAAGAGTTGGCTTATGCTCTCCACACAGTTTGTATTCAGAGCCAAGACCTCTCTGACAATGCCTTTGCCTAGTTGATACCTAGCTAAACAAGTCTGGTGAAAAAAACAAGTCTGGTGAACGAATGAAAGGGGGTAGGCCAGTGAAAAATACACCAGCCTGAGCCCTTTTCGAGCCGTTCGTTTTGGCACTCGAACCGTGTCTCTATCTCGAACGCTGCAACGATTCAAAGGAGCTGTACTAATAAATGGCGATTCCCATAGGCCGAGGTGAATGGAAAAATGTAGAATAATAATAAACTATTGATGAACAATTAATATGCTTTCCCGCAAGCATACTAAATAAACTGTTGGAGAACAATTAGTATGCTTGCTGGGGGCAAGCAGAGGCCTTTGGCAAGCATACTAAATAATACTATAGGACTATTTCATAGATGGTAGAAACAATCATCTGCTGTTATGAGGACATCTCTGTCATCTGGGAACTATCCATTTGTTACCAGCGTAGTTGACAGGAATGAAAACCGTTCTTATTATCTGCATTTGCCAGAAATGCCTGCCAATCTGGTAACAAATTAACAGTTCCCAGAATTGGACTACACTAACAAAGATGCAGTTGCGAAAGATGTATTCCAACCAGAGGTGAAGTGCAGCTGTACAAGTACTTGTACAAACAGACCTGCCAGATCTCGGTGCAAGTGCATGAAGGTTAAAGTGCACACGTCTGTGCAAGTGCATATGCAATTTCTAAGACTGACCACTGACTGTTTTTGGATCTGTTCTCGGTCATAAGTTTACTTAGTTATTGTAGAGTGGAGTATTGGAATAAATGTTAGCCCTATGGTCTTCTGTTTGCTTTTTGGATGCAGGAAAAAATGATGTTCCCCATAGTATTTATCATCATCATCATCATTATTATTATTATTATTTTAGGGATACATCTATTAGCACTAATACATACAATAGTAATACCTGTGTAAGTAACTTGTAAGGCATGCACTAAGCAAAATAAGACAGTTGTTAAGCATGTATTCACAAATGTCTTGTTCATGCCCAATTAGGGATTTATTACTAATATAACGTCAGTAAGGACCAGTAAGCCTATATTTCTATTTATTAGTAAGTAGTAAGTGGCAGAATACAATGTGTATAAGCTCCCGACACACTGTGTGAACAAACCCTGAACAGTGTGAAAACAGATGCGGAATAAGGGTCCCTATTCTAAAGTGATGCATTGCTCACCCCAGATGGCTTAGGGCCCCCACACTACCAAAGTCCACCTCGTTACCTAGGGGCCCCACACCACCCAGGTCCGCACTACCTAGCCCCCCCATATCAGCAAAGTGTAAGGGTATATTAAATAATTCTTGCAACTTCAGCTGAGTCAGTCAATGTTCTCTTCTTCATAATACTATACTGCCCTACAATTTCAGAACGCAGTATAATTCAAAATGCCAAACTGAGAAAAAAGGCTTTAAAGTTTCCTTTCTGTCCACGCGACTGTGTTGGCGGTAAAGTGGTGATGACACTTCCATATAATACTTTTTTATGGTGAAAATTTATGCACACAAGAAAAAAAGCAAAAAAACAACATTCTCATTACTTTTTAGCTGAAAAATCATTATACTGTGCTCTGTTGTGGTATTACTGTCTACACCAAAACCACGGTGTCAATGGAGAAGTGCAGTATAATTCGCATTATACTGCGTTCTTGGCTAGTACGACGTAACCTCCTAAAACCAAAAAGCGCAGTATAATCAGATTTTTGCGTTTTTTTCCGAAACGGGACCAAGTTGGGCCAAAAAAATTTA